>NW_028321888.1:1680000-1832727 GCF_036245765.1 Copidosoma floridanum
TACATACAATAATTTAAGCTTACTTAGAGTATTGTAAATAATTTAAGTAATTTAAATTTTACATTTTTTCCTGGTAATAATAATAGTGGGCATTATGACTAATTACAACATAATAATGTCAGAATTAAGAAAAAAATAAAAAATAAACAAAATAAAACTAATAAACAAAATTTATTATAATTACAAAAAAAGAAAGTTGCAAGATAATATAAACATTACAATTTCCAATAAAAAACAAAAAATATGTAGCATTACAAGTAAAATGATAAGAAAAAAAAATTTTTGGAAAAAATGATTTAACAAATGAATCAGATACAAATAAAAATGTTATACACAAACTCAAAAATCATAAAAATTATTATTTACTATTATGGCGAACGTTTTTCTACAAAAGTTATGTCGTTAAATATGTATATAAAGTTCACTGTAAAAAGAATTATTGAAATTTTTTACAAGGGATTTAGGTGTCATGTGACAAACTTGACCTTGAATTTTTGAATTAGAAATAGCTTTTTATTTTTACTCACGATGTTGGCATTAAATCATGCAAAAGAGGAAAGATTATTGTAATATCGAATAAAGTATGTAAAATCGTCATCGTTTCAATTGTTGCTCTAGTTTATTATCATACAGACTTAAAGCAGGTCAAAATGTTCTTCTATTATTACAAAATCGTATTTTTGTCATTTGCAAATCCAACAAAAATCAAGTCTCATAAAAAATAAGATCAAAACCAATAGAATTAAACCTTATTCAGAGGAGGCTCATAGTAGGATAGAATTAGCAGAAAAGCATGGTTAATTTTGGGAAATTGCTATTAGCGCAAAAAAAATCATGGTGATAGTTATTCGGTTTGTGAACAAATCTAAATAGTTTTAGACTCCAAAGTGTGTCAGCTAACGGCCCAAAAAAATGGTAAATGTGGTCAAAAATAGTTTTTCACGCCTATAAAAAAAACTGGAGAGTCGGACAAAAGAGTTGTACCGAGAAAAAAGATGCGCAGTTTGAAAACGAAGAAAATGAGCTCCAGGGGAATAAAATTGGTCCAGCCATTTTTCGCAGTTTGCCAAAAAGAGCTCTTGGACCAATTTTTTAAAAATCTATAACTCACGTTCATTTGAATATTAAAACTTGAAAATTGAATTCAAGGTAGATCTTGTGCCCCTTAACATCCACAAAAAACCGCTGCAAGAAACAAAAAATGGTCCCTCCGCAAAAAAGTTGGACGTGGATGGTTTTTCAACATATTGCCATTTTTCAAACGGCATTGCACTGGTCGAGAGTTCTTCTATAACCTACAAAAACGTCGTTCCGTTGGACATTCTAAAAGTACGCGAAAAATCGATGTCGAATACCGGCTATTTTCCATGGATGCAGCGGCGTGGCGAGTCACTGCTGTTGACCATACCCCCTCTCAGCATCGTAGCCCCGGAGTTTGTGAGCGGCTCGTTCTAAGGAGTGTTATGTAACTTTTTTAAGCGTTTGGTTATTGACTCGGAAGGTGGCGGGTTACAATTAAACTGTATTTTGTATCACATAAGTGCAGTGGCAAGGCTCAATTTGTGTTTGATGCGTTACAATCTCAATTTTTCGTCGATTTTACAAGAGCTCGTAACGCTATCCCATAACGATACAAAATGCATTGTATCTTCACTGAGTCTTAGCTTATTGCATAGAATAGTATAGTATATAATACTAGGGACACAGTACATCAAACAAAACAAGAATAAAGTTAAATTTTCACTGTGAGTGGTATCATCATGATTTTAAGATGATTTTTCGAACCTGTAACGCTTCTTTTTTTGAACAAATCGCATTATATCTTTGTGCACTGTTTTATTATCGACTCGGATAGTGTTGTTTATAATAGTAGAGACTCAGTACCTCGTACAAGTGCCAATATACAGATAAACATTCAATGTGAGTGGTATAATTATGAACTTAAGATGATTTTTCCAACCCGTAACGCGACTATTTTTAAAAAACACAGTGAAAAAAGGTCTTAAAAAATTTTTTCGTGCAGATCCAGTAGGGCCCAAAAAATTTAAGTTTATTTTGGTCACAGACAATGCAAAATTTTTTTTAGAAAAATTAAAAACTCGTTTTAAGTGTTCGCCCATTCCGGCCCTGAAAATATGCCATTTTCAGTAGAATGACCCATGTATATGTATATATATTCCTATATTATATATTTGTTTTCACTATTCCCTAAGATTTTCTCCTCACCCTTTCTAACGCTGCTCCAAAATGCTAATTTACGTTATTTTTCTTTTATTTTTGACCTTTATCTGACTGTTACAAATTTCCCCACGCTGCCCCACCCCTTTCCTATGCTGCCCCATCCTTTTTCCCTTGCCAAATCCTTTCTCCACCCCTTCTTAACCTTTTATACATTACACTTAATAATATATAAGCTTTTGTAACACGTTATAAATTTTTTTTTATTTTAAAATGACTTTGAAATTGAGACACTGTAATTTGAAAATAAAACAGTATATAGATCAATAAGATTTTAAATAATACATGTATGTTGAAATTTCAAAACAGTTTAATGCATTCATTAAATCGATTACTTATTTAATTTGTGTTAGTTTAAATGTCTTTAAAGAGCATCTTTTCTTAAGAATCCTCTTCCACATTGTTGACAAATATTTTTGTTGATGACTGTTTCGTGCGTTAAGCGGTGCCTTATTCAGTGATAAACTCTTTTGTAACGATTGTTACAGGTGTCACATGAATAGATTTTTCCAAATTTGAGCTTATTTAAGTGTTTCGTAAAATTTTTTCTATGTTTGACTATTTTTCTGCAATGGTGACATGCATAAATTTCTTTTGTATGAATTTTCTTATGTTAGGTTACTAAAAATTAATCTGTAAATCTTAAAATGCAATAATTACTTTTAAAATCTTGATTTCTGAAAATCAAACAGTTTTAAATATTTTAAAGATGTAATGTATTTTGTAATACATATTTTTGTCGATAATACTTTTTTGAATTGATTGATGTTTACTACGGAGATATGATGATGACGTCGGAATTTATCACGAACATATTGTTAGATTTAAAAAATTTCCTGCCAGACAGTACCTTTTATTTTCAGTTCATCTTCAGAATCATTTTGAATGAAAATATTTTTTGGATTTGTGCATTGGAATGAAGCTACATAACACTGACCATGGTAAAATAAAGGTTTTTTAAAATATAATTCTACAGAATCCAAACTTTGGCCCTGTGATATATTTATTGTCATAGAAAAAGCCAAAATCAATGGAAATTGTTTTCTATGTAAAATAAACGGCAAACAAGAATGGTCCCCAGTATTTAGAGTGATTTTAAGTAGAAATACTATTTGTACTTTGTTTTCACCTGTAATAATTTCAGCTTTAATATTATACGTAAATAACTTTGTTGTGCGTAAACGAGTTCCATTACATAATCCGTCTATTATACTTAAATTTCTTATCAACGTTACTACTGAATTTATTTTTTATCTAAGCCAATGAGGTAGTTAGCCTTCATAAATTGCACGTAAAACTTCTACTTGAAAATTTAACTTTGTTTTCGTCAGTTTCATCTATTCCTTTTGCTGTTGCATAATCAATACTGTAGTATGACGTGGTAGTTCCTTCCATACTGTTAAGTATTTTATTGTTTAATAATTGAGTGTATTCATTATCTAATGTGAAAACAACTCGGTTGTGGAAAAAATATTTTGTTTATCAAAAATATTACTACAAATGTCTTTCGTTTTCCATTCATACGGTATTGTAAACGAATCAATTTTTGGTAAATTTTTAATAAATCAATTCCTAACAAAAACAAAGAAAATTTTTTATCCAGTAATCTTTGATTTTTTTTAAATTTGAAAACATTAAAATGTTTCCATAAGTATGAGTATTGTATTGTTCTATCTACAATAATAACAATAAGATTTGCGTTCTAAAAATGCTGTTTCATTGTTATTTAAATCCAAAGGTAGTCTAAAAGTTAAGTGACTTATCATACCTCTTGGTAACAAAATAGAAGCAATTCCAGTCCAAGCCATAGAAATTATCCGTTTTTTCTGAAACGTACAGAAATAATAAATGGTTTTATAAAAGACGTTTCACCAGAACTTCCTGGATTATCTATGAAAATTATTTGTTTGGAATTTAGACAAATTGTTTCAAAATCATATATTTGGTCGCTATTCAGTTGATTATATAGAATATTCAACATTTTTCTACTCAATTAAATCAGTTTTTCGTCATATTGATTGTACTTGGGATCAATAGCCGTTTCGATTATTTCATGTTCTGGTAAGCTAAAATCTTTGTGAACTTTATCTTCGGAAGAAAAAATATTTAATTCCAAGAGAGCTAAGTTAACTCGTTTTCGGAAAAGTCTTCGACAAAAATTTTTTTTAATGTATCCTATATATCGTTACCTTGGATATTTTCTGAAAAAAAACCACGCAAAAAATTTTCTTAATTGCAAAGGTAACATAATTTTTCAGGCTTTATCAAAAATTTAAAAAATTTGGGTGTTGTGTTCTATTAATCCCATGTTGATTGCTGTATCATTGTAGTTATTATAGAAAATTTCTCTAAAATTTTGCAAATCTTTAAACGATGTTGCACCTTTAACACGATTTAAAATTAGTTTAAAAAAACATTCCTGATCTTTTGGAGATACAATAATCAGTCTTCCTATAGCAACATTTGTTTTATTATTTTTACGTTTCTTCCATCATTTAGTTTGATTATCAAAAATGTAATATTGTGGAATGTTAACGAATTTAATAGTTTTTGCAAATTCATCTTTCTTATTCAAATCAAACCAAGCGGTATGTGTTATCTTCCAGCTTAAAACTGCTTGGTCAATATTATTTTTTTCAAAAATTATTTTTTGTTGATTTTCAGTGTGAACTGGTAATCTTATTACAGTATGACTCCTGCCAGTAATTGAAAACTATCGTATTTGCCATGCTGCTTTCATTGGAAAATATCTACCATCAAAAAATTGTGTAATATCATCAAAAATTTTATTATATCAATCATTATTATTTGAATCATTTTTTTTCATTTTTACTAATGCTTTATCGCTGCCTTTATGTACATAATCATAAATATACTTTATGCTGTTAATTTAAGCACAGTATTCAACATTTTTGTGACTTTAACATTTTTTTAAACAAATTTATGCTGTATGGACTTACCATACAATTGTCTACTGAAATTTTCCTATTGCAGTTTTTAATTTAGAAAAATATTTTATCTGAACTTATTTCGTCTTTTGTTAAGTGGATAACCATTAATCGCAAATGTAGTATCATCATTAAAAGCCTTTTTTACAAATATCTGAATTTTTTTTAAAACAAAGACTTTTCGCAGTGTGAGAACCATGTAGCATATGTTTAATCACAAGTTTTTTCAAAAATTTTGTCATGCGTTGGTATTTCAGCAGAGATTTATTGATCTCCGTTTTCAGGAGTATATAATTTGTTGTTTGGATGAAGCGTTACTATAATGTGAGCATGTGGCAAACCTCTTTTTTGAAATGTTATTGTATAAATATATGCAATGGTTACCAAAAATTTTTTTTTATGTATTTCATTTAAAATTAATTGCAATTTTGAATAAAATAATCTATGAATAATGTTTGGTAAAGCATTTGGAGTTGTTCCTTTCAGAAAATTTTGTAAAACAATCTTTATCTCTTTTCATTTTGGATTACAAGTTACTGTTATAAATAAATCTGGTTTTCCACATTTTCCCATTGTAGCCATTGCATCTTGATAATGTTGTTGCATATATCGAGGATCACCTAAGTAAGTTTCTGGTAAAATAAAAAGATTTCCTATTTTCCGTTTATCTTCAAAATTTCTTGAAATATTCAATTCATTGTTATAAATATGATCTAATTATCCTTGGTAACACTCTATTCGTAACTGCTTTTGATTATTTCTAAAAAAATCAGTCGATTATTTTCTATCATAATGTATACGTGTAAAAAAAAATTGTTAAGTTAACTTTCCCACGAATAACAAAGGATACGTTATTATTTAATCTGTAAGATAATTTGTACAAATAATATTGTAGAATTGTTAATCTTTTACCATCAATATTGTGAGGTTTTTTGTTTATACCAATGCTCCAGCCTAAATCCCCTGATGGAAATAATATACGAAATACCATAGGATCAACGTGTTGCGATAATTTGTTTCGATATGTGTGTGTTGACACATCATTAGGTAAATAATTCGGATAAACACATAGGTCAAATGGTTCTGGAATACCGGATTTTTAACCGATAATGGCTCCACATTCAAAAGGGACTGGTTTTTTGTATTTTAGCGTATTTAGTATAATATGAAAATTTTGTCCTCGTATTTTTAAATTATATTTAGCCTTTTTCTTTTCATTAAAAACGTTTGCGATAAGGGTAGCGAAACAAAAGCTGTGATAATATCGTATCAAACGTCTAAAATTAAAGTCGTGTAGTAACAACTGTTTTAATTTTTTATTATATTTATTTAATTGTGGTCAAATTACTTTTCCATTTTGACAACAATTAAATTTATATCTTTTTTCTTTCAAAATTATAGCGAAGCAATGAGGGCATATTATCGTCATTTCTCAAAAAAAAACACATTTTATTCTTTGTATTCTTAACTGAGTTATGATTTATATCGATATCATACATATTTTTTGAAAATGTTTTTATTTGTAATCCATCATTCGCATTTTTGTTAAATTTTTTTTTTTTAGAATGTATTTTTCGTTTACCTTTTCTTCAATTAATTTTTTGATATTCTTATTTTTTTTTATCGATAATATCATAGTTGTTACGTGGGAAAGAGATTGGTAAGGAGGTGCGTCGCGAGAATGACCGACACTTGTTATTTAGAAGACCTTTATTCAAGTCACCGTAATCATAGGCAAAGTAGCGCGTGTATTTCCCTCTAGGGCTAGTCGTGTACTTTTAATTCCCGAATGCACGAATGCGATTGTCCGACTCTACTTAACTCCTTGACTGCTTGACTTTCTGACTGGTTGACTGCCCGAGTACCGTGATTTGAGGCTCGCTGGGCCTTATATTAGCTTGTTCCCCACCTGTCGATGCCTTCTTGATAAAGAAGCCTCGCTGTTACTAGGGAGAGTCAGTATGATATGCCTTGCATATCGTACGTTACACGTCCGAGGCCGCGACGTCGTCACCCTTGACGACGCTGACCTTTCAATTTATCCAGAGTTGAGTCCTGTAGACTTGCTTACGATTGTTTGTGTGTGTGCTGTGCTGTGTTCTGTTGTCTATGTTGCTTATGTAATTTAGTATTTCACACTCATCCTTTCATTTCGTTGTAGAGAACCGCTGTTCCCTTTACATTAATACTTTCGCTCTTCTAATCATTCAGTCTTCTCTCATTGTGTGTCAAGTGTATGACAATATTGATTTTGTATGCGCTTTGCCTTATATTACAATTATGTTTGAAATTGCCGCAAATTGGGCATCTGCTTAAGACTACTTTATATTTATAGTTGTTTCACATACAAAATAATAAATTTGGAATAATACATTACATTATATTGCACGGAGCTTCTATTTTATCATTTCCCATACACTTATTTATCGTTTGTTAATTTTGCAAAATAAAAGTTTCCCTACAAATTTCTTACCATTAGTTTTAACGAGAAAAGAAAATTTATTCTTGTCTTTGTCCTATGGACTGCGCCTCCCAATACAGTCGAGCGACTTTTGGCGCTCATATCTACTTATTTTCTTATTGATTTACTTCATGTGTTGTGGTCGATGGTAGTATGGTTTGTATATAATTAAACTTATCATACTTGACTGTCATTACGTAATTCGGAAAAAAGAAAATTCTTTCTATTGCAATGTATGTATTGATTCTTTTATTCATGGCCATGTATTCGTGCTCCGGCCATATAATAGGCATAAGTATTTGGACTGACTAGGCCTTCCTGCTTTATCGGTAGGGGCAAAATTCTGTATAAATCGGCGTAGTCTTTATCTAACAGCGGGATGCTTATGTGGTATATTAACTGATTGTTTTGCATCAAAATTATTAACCTAGATATATCTATTACTTCAAGCAGACTTATCTGAGATCCTGCTCCCGGAAAAATTAGCTCAGGTCTGGCTAGCTTTGCCTGTATTCTGGAGTTATCAAAAATCGCAGGTGATATGAGCCTCGGATGTACTAGTCCTTTTGCCGCAAAGAGGACTGCATTTATTATAGAGTCGCAGTCTGCCACGTATTGCTTCACGCTTCCATCCAGTGTATTTATAGCTGCAATTGTTGAATTATCTATTTTCTGCAAGTCGTTCATGTTTTCCAATTTCTTTATATTTGCTTCTATTTCTTGCACCCTGTCCTCTACATCACTTACTCTGTTAGACATTAGTTCTGTTTGTGTGGCCAAAAGTTTTGCTATATTATGTATACCGTTCTTATTCACGTCGAGCGCATCTGTAAATGCTTCATGATATGTTACTGTCCAACTGTTCCAAATAGAAATTAAAAAATACTTCTCCCCCCCCCCCAGGGCATCATTGCTCTTTTATGGCGGTTGTTTATTCCCTGTAGCAGATTTGTTAATCGCTTGTAGTACTCCATTGCTTGCGTTGTTTCATCTCCTATTGTTTGTAGTCTGGATTTCTGAGCGGCTTTAGGCGCTAGTTGTTCACTTTTTTTCCACAATTGTCTGCATATCAATTTTAATTTGGGTCCCAGCGAGAGGTGGAATGATAAGTCTTTTTTTTGTACGATTTTTCAATTCGTGCTGGTTGTAGCCAACGGGGAAATCTTTCCCGCGATTAATCCTGAATTATTTTGTATTTGTGTAATCGACCACTGTAGCTGTTCTGGTACCACCAATTGTGCCCTGCAATAAATAAAGCTGTTAGCTATACATTGCGCACTACGGGCCCGTGCTTAAGTTTCTGTGAAAAATACTTGTCCTAACACTATGTGTATCCCCTCGATATTTATTTATTTAAGTGTATTATCGTATGTCCCTTATCCTTTCTCTCATATTTCCCCTTTATTCGGTCAGCGTTGAGCTACGAGTGTGTCTCTCTCCTTACATGGAAGGTATACGATAGCAAACTTTTTTTTTCTTATTTGCTTTTCTTTTGTACTAATATTATTGCCTATTTATTATTTTTGTTCATGTAAGTATTCAAGTTATTTTTCCCGTGCGGAAAAAGCCCTAAAACTCACAACAACAAAAAAAAGGATACTTCTCATTATGATTCTTACGTTCCGCCTCTTTGCAAACTATTTCATAAACCATTTAAAGAGACAGAAAGGAGAGAAAAAGAAATTCACCCGAGAGCGTGCCCTATGCGCGGCTCCTAATTACCCTTTTGAAGCCTAATATTTCGTTCAAGCAGTGACAATAGCCGAAGCACTATTTTTACTACACTAGAAGGTTGTATATCGCATGTCAAGTCGGGAGTATAGCTCTACCTTTACATATCGTGGTGCTTATGCACTGCTTAAAAACTGTATGTTATGTGATGAAATATTTATTACATCATTGTAGTGCTGAAAACAAAGAACAAATAAGTGCTAGTTGATAACGATCATACAGAGCTGTTCGCATTCAATATTTTTATAAAGCTTTTGCGGAGAAGGAAAAAAAAGAGAAGAGAAAGAAAAATTTATTTTTTTACCGTTCTTCCGAGAAAACGTATTGAATACTACTTCTTTCTCTCTTAAATAGCTACAGCTCGCAGTAAATACATAAAATACTAGCCTAGTCATCATTCCCTTATGCACGCTGTTCAACATCCATGCAAACGTGTTCGAAGGAAGTGTACGCGTGTGTTGACATTTATGGGTAAGGCGAGCAGATTGTTGAATCTACTTCGCTCTGTCGTATCCTATGACGCTGTGTGTCCTTCATGACAGAAAAGCGCATGTTGTGCTGCGGAATTTTTTGTCTTACCCCCTTCCCTTCTAAGTTTCTTTCTCTTTTCTTGCCCTGGCCCTGTCAAGTTGCGTTCTCTGGATTTCTTTCCAGTGCCCTTTGGTTCTTTTGCTCGTCAAGTATTCGGTGTCCGTTGGTTTCGGCCCTTGCTTATTCCGTTCGACACACTTTTTCCTTTAAACGTTACTTTCCTTTTATTATTTCTCTCTTTTATATATTATGTCATCCTTTTTTTCAAACATGTCCAGTTTTGTGAGTCGACTTCGAGACTTCGTGAGCTTGCCTCACGATAATACGCGCAATCCCAGGTTCGTGGTTGGAGATGGCAGCGTATGCGCTGTCTTGGACAGCGCCATGATGAAGGAGGCGTTGCTGTGCCGCGAATGTACCCATGTAAGTACTGCTGAAATTTCTTTGTATTAATTAGTTCCTATATGTAACTGTCTGTAAATTCTTTGCCTTTCTTCTTAAGTCCATTGTGCTGTATATCTGTCGGTGGGTGCCATCCGTCGGACGTCCCCGAGGTGCCCAGCTTGTGGTCATCAAGTGGGGAGACGGCGATAGCACCGATTATCCTAGTTAGGTGTCCTGTTAAATACATCTACTTATTCATTTATCCCTTTTTTCCTTTATGTGTGCATCTCGTGATCTTCCTGGTTTTTGTATTACAGTTGGGGACGCGGTTGGTCGTCGACCCTTATGAGTTTTTCGGCCTCCCTCGTCCCCTTCGTCAGCCTGGATGGCCGTCCGACGCCCTGCCTCTGCCGATGCAGAGGTATAAATACCGTGGGGGCGTCACGTGCTGTGATGTCTACTGCCCGTCCGGGCAGTCATTTGTGGTGGTATTACAGGACTGCCACCGGGGTCCCCCTCTGCCTTCTTCGGACCGGGTCGTCCAAATCCGATGTGACATCCTGGAGTCCGGGACGTCCTATGCCATCACGTTGGGCTGTGTGTGCCATGGCACCTTCCTTGCCCTGGTAGTCGATGTATTGGCAGAAGATCCCAGCGGATTCCCCTTGAAAGGGCAGCCCTGCATCCGCGTGAGTACCGAGTTTCTCTTTTTTTTTTTTTTTTGTTGATTTGACTGTTTGTTCTTGGATTTTCCTCTTTTTGTGTAGGTCCAGCCCGTTAATGGTGGGCTATTCGTTGTAAGTCGAGAGGCTGCGGCGCCCCCATCTTGCGTGAGCTGCCACGGTATCCTCGGTGCCCGAACTGGGCTACGTCCAGCCTATGGAAGGAATGTCGGGGGCAGCCGTCACGCGTCAATCCCAGGGGCGGCGACGAAGACGGCAAGATGCTTGAATGGGCAAGTACAAAAAAGAGAGAAGAAAAAAAACAAAAAAATAATAAATAAATAAAAAATTTTAAAGATAGAAGTCGCGTGTATATGTAAAAGAAAAAAAATTAATCCTTTTGTTTAAATAAATAAAAAAATTTTTTTTTAATTAACCGAAACCAACGGCTCTCAAGTTTTATTGTACCACCCCTCCGCTTTATCCTTGTGCGCCGTTCTGTTATATAACTTTTCTTTCGGTTTTGAGAAAAGAACACTTAGTTCTATTTAAATTATGATAACTTATACACTAACCTTAATAAGACGCTCGCTTTAGTTTGTTAGCATATTTCTAATTTCACGTTGTACATTTTTTAATATGTATATAATATCGCGCTAGTGTGTGTCCAGAAAAAAAAAAACAGTTAAAAAGGATTCTCTTTTTTTCTGTATGTGGATACGAAATGCGCTACTATGCAGATGACCCTCTAAGTATATCAGGGGATACACCTTTTCGTGGTGTTACCGTGTATTTTTTTGCTAGTCACCGTATTTATTATCCTAGCGTCCGCTTTTCCTCCTTTAGATTAACAAATTACTTGAATGAGGTAGCGCTATATACGCCCCACTTTTGTGTAGCTTAAGTAATTTGACATATTAAAGTCCTATTTTATTCGTTTACCGTTTTTCCGATAATATTGCTCTTATCATTGCCTGTACTATTTGATGATCTAACCCCTGTCTCTCTTTTCCTATGGTTCTTTCTACCTCTTCCCCATTTTCTACTTGTATTCTCGCGCGCGTCCAGAGGCCACGAAAATTTTATCGTAAATTTAATTGATCCCTCCTTTCTGTTATATTTTCGCACTGCGTCCGGGGGCTGCGAAAATTTTAAGTGAAGTCGAATGTTCAAGTCTGTCTCTTCGTGTCCCTTACCCTGTTGGCATTCTCTGGCGGCGCCTTTACCATACATGCTTTTTTGATTTTATCTGCGTGGGATACTCTTATTTCGTTACTTCTCTGTAGTTTTACGTTTTTGTTGATATAATCGATGCCTGTTATTTCATACGGGCCCTCGTATTGCGAATCATATTTGCCTTTTGATGGCTCTTTCAGCACATAAACCATTTCTCCCTCTAAGAAATATCTTGTATTCAGTTGGCGGTCATAGTAATACTTTGATCGGTATTTAGCCTGAACTTGGTTCATTGCTGTGATGTTTGGTGAATTACCACAGCATCCGCGTAAGTATCGAATTACAGTGGGTGACAGTGAACGTACACGTAGGACTTGGCTTACGTCATCTCTATCCGTGCCCAACGCAAGTAAGCTTAGGCATTCCACTCATCAAGTTGCGTCAAGCTGCTCTCTTAAGGAGACAGTGCCAGGGCCAATGGTAGAGGATGGCCTGATATAGGCTGCCTGGAGTCTTCTTCGCTCTCGCTTTCCGGAGGGGGTGTTGTAGTGTGGTAAAGAGGTTCTGATAGCGGGTCTACATACCTTCGAAAGTCAGTGTCCGGGGTTAAAGCCACCTTTGCCAAAAAATAATACATCCACTGCAGCTATGCTTTTGTAGGCCCACTGGCACAACTTACGACTGCTTTATCGCACGAATCCGGTGGGACGCACATCAACGGTCTTTTCTTTTTCACCCGTGGAAGGGACAATACTCTCATGAGTTCCGTAGGCCTTCAGCTGCTGCACGTTAATTCAAACTTCTCTCTTGCCGTCCAGGCTCAGGATCTCGTGCCAGTTGGAACCCATATTCTTGAGGATGGTCTACGGCCCTTTACATTGGAAGTGAGTTTTACCACGAAGATTTTGATAGCTGATAACAGAACACGAATTTTTTCCCATACCTTGTCGTCTACTTGAAATTGGACTTCCCACTGGCGTAGGATATAAATACTTAGCCTGATACTATTGGGCTGATTGTACGTTCTCCTTAGCTTTCTCGTATAGCGAGGGCAAATGGGAGGCGATCTCTCTATTCGTCAATTGCTAGTTGGTCAAGACAGCCCGCAGCGATTTGATCTACATTTATCTTAAAGAAGTTTGGTCGCCAAAGGCTCGTAATTTATTATTGCCAGGCTTGCACTAATCAATTAGTGCTTACTAGTATTATAGGCAAGTATGAATTCAGCAGAATTCTTTCCTAAGTACTATAATTTTTCTTAAGATATGACTTAATCATACTCTCAATCACTCGATTGACTCGTTTGACAGGTTTTGCCCAGGAGTGACATGCAAGTGTTAAATAGTGCGCAATGTTTTGCTGCTTTAAGTAGTTATCAATTGCGTGATTCTTGAATTCGGTGCCGTTATCCATTAACGATAATGAGGGCGCGCGAATTCTCCACACAACTCACTCTTCGCACACATGTAGTACAGCCCTCGCATTGGCTTTTCCTAAGAATACGCACTAAACCTATGGCCTAAAACGGTCTTAAAAAATTAGGATGTACCCATACCCGTATTGACTAGGTGGTAGGGGGTCCATAATGTGGGCTACAACAGCTTGCCATGGCCCGAGTATTGGACGTCTACCCATAAGTCCCGCCAGCATAATTTGTTCAACCTTCTGCTGCTTGCAGACCTGGAACCTCCGTATGTGCTTGGCAGCCTCTTAATGATATTTACGCTAGCAGTGATGATGGGTGAAGCACGCAAACGTCTTTTTACAGCCAAGGTAGCTTACATATGGTTCGTCATGACAATCACGGAGCACGTGTTTCCTCTTATTCTTAAAGACGACTAGCCTCCACGTGTAGCTGTCATCTGAGGTATCATTGACTTTTAGGTCTGGTTGGTTAACATAAAGCTAGTTACTGATGACTTTTTAGCGTGAAAAGTCGGCAGGCACGCAAAAAATCTTGACATATTAATCCAAGTACCAAATATCTCGCGTGTCCCTTGTAGGAGTTACTGCTTCGAGAAGGAGCACCTCTTCTTCACTATTATAGTCACAAAAGCGCATTGGGCACGTAATTCAGGGCGCCTTTCTGGTGCTCTATCTCGAAGTCAAAGTTTTGTAGTTTAAGGTCTTAACGTGATAGTCGCCCGGTAGGATTGTGCATGTTGCACAGCCAACGCAGGCTACTGTGGCTTGCAACGACCTTAAAGTGGATGCTCTCTACGTCCAGGCTTTTTTTTAAATGGCCCGAGGCATTCCTTCGCTGTGATGCTATAATTTTTTTCCACTGTTGTTAACCCACGACTTCTGTACTCAAGCACCCGCTCTTAACCTTCTTTGTCTTGGGTGATGACTGCTCCTAGTCTTATGTCGCTAGCATCTGTTTAAATAATGAAAGACGCATCTTTGAGGGGCATCTGTCACTTTGGTGCGGGAGGTATCAAAGTTTCCACCTGTTCTTCAGACATTAAGGGAACGAGTAGATTGTAGTGGCGTAATCCAGCAAGAACTTGTGATACCACGAGGCCATGCCAAAAAAGCAGCACAGCTCTTAGAGATTTTAAGGCAGTTGGTAAGTCACTATCGGCTCAATCTTTGAGGGGTTAGAGCAAAGACATTTATGGTTGACAAGAATACCAAGGTAGCAAGCCCCCTCGCGACAGAACTCACTCTTTCCCTTATTGATAGTAAGTCCGGCTATCTTAGTTCTTTTCAGCATGTATACGAGCCACTTTAGATACTTCTTCGAAGTCTTGATGAGTATAATGTTATCGAGATAAGTGTCGGCGAAGGCCTTGAGTTTATGGCAAATAGGGACCCCTAGCTAGGGATAAACCCTAGGTAATTGCGTAATCCACATTTACTCTCATGATCTCGGAGAACCAGGTACTCGGACGTTGACTAACTCAGGGGCTTACACTGAGTTCATGTAAAACGAGATATACTCATCATAAGTAATACTGAGAACATAACCTCAAAACGAAAAAACCCCTAGATGTCCAAGAATTTATTAATTTTTCAATTCTGGACGCAACCCTGGTCTTCAAGTTTTTGAGTGCGCTGAATCGGAATCTGAGGTCATATTTAGTCCATCGCCCTCAGGTTTACCACTAGATAAAGAAGAACCTTACTAATAGCATGAATAAGTTATTTTCGTAGCTCTGAGGTTGCCTCATCTCTAAACCAGATCCCAGATAATAAGAAGATTGACATCTGAGTACCTGGTACTCCGAGATCATGAGAGTAAATGTGGATTACGCAATTACCTAAGGTTTCTCCTTAGCTAGGGAAAAAGCTGAAAGTGATGGACTAAATCTGACCTCAGATTTGGATTCAGCGCACCCAAAAACCTATAAGTATATGGGTCTTGTCTTAAACTCAGATAACATTTTTTTGTGTTGCTGTGCTACGTATTAACCGCTGAAACGTAATAGAGGCTAAGTGCAAGCCGTACGGCACACAGCAAAAGTAAAACAGTCTCTGTTCAGGCATATTAAAGGCGGTGGACTTGCGCGCACACTGAGACAGGGGTATTTGATGATATGCGCTGCTTACATCTAGTGTCAAGATAAAATGAGCTTTATGGAGCTCACGAGAGATCATGTTCATGTACGTTAAGAAATACACATCAAGCTCTGGCACGGCATTTACTTTTCTCGTGGAAGCAGAAGCGGTGTTGGCCATTTGACTTCTTTATCATTGAGACATGGCTCCACCTGTCACTGTCCAATGGCTCAATAACTCCGTTGCGTAGTATTTCATCTACCTGCTAATGTATTTCCTTTTACAGGTTTTTGAACACCAGATAATAGCGTTGCTTGATCGGCTTTTTCGTAGTAAGAGTAATATGATGCTCAACCCATAAAGTACAGCCAAAAGGAGTTTTGTCGTTCATTGAACTCCCGACAACTGACGGACTTGCTCCTTCTCCAAAGACGTCACGTTGCCCAGGCAAATATAGGCTAACTGAACCGGTTTTATCGGCTTAGTTGCAGCAACTTCAATACCTAATCTCTTGTCCCCGAGCAGGAACTAGTCTGCATGAGTATAAAGGACCAACCAAAAAGGCTTTGGAAAGTCGATTTTTTTGAAGAAAACTTAATGATTTCTAGTAATACAGCCTTAAATTATTCCAAAACAAAGTCAACCACATCCATTTATTATAATTTTGATTTTTAATGAGTAATAAAATAGTCCAACATTGACATATCACTTTGTGTGTGTGTGGGGGTGGGGGGTGTGTTTATCAAAGGTGACTTATGCGGATATTATTGAGTAAAAAAAGGTTATTGTGAGGAAAAAATCGCACTGATGCGGACCGACTGACCTTTTTTTATTCAATAATGTCCACATAATTCACCTTTGATGAACACAAACTTACATATGTATACATAAGTAAGGCTTTACCTTCCTTCGTGCTTCGCTTGCCAACCCCCCCTCCCAAAAAATAGATTGCAACTTCAAGTTTAAAACTTTTTATAGAAAGGTTCTTTTTTGATTTTTAAGTATCTTACTAACTACAATTATATTATTTTAATGATTATTATAAATAACAAGTTACATAAATTTTAATAGAACAATATTTTTTATTTTGTTATTTTATCCTTTTATATAAAACTTGAATAACTTGGGACTCACACTGGGCGTAGGTGGGACGCGGGGCTAGAGGATAGTTGAACTACGCGGTACGGTATTCGAAAAGGTGGTATGAATGTTTTCGAGTAAAGGAAATTAAATTGTAATGACCCGACGCAATTGTTGTGCTGTATCCCTATGCACTAACTCGCGGTGCGTCTAAGAGTTGTCAATATTATTCGAAGCGGCGTACTGAAGATGTCCCGTTTGCGATATAGAAACTACCAGTACGGTCATGAGTGAAGGTGTCGTTCTAGAATTTACGTAAATGGGCAAATTGTGGTTTAATTCGCGACCAGTATAGAAGCCACCAATCCCATCACGAGGAACCGTGTTTGTTCTATATTTACGTGTAAAACAGTCGACTATTTATTTCCTAGGGTTCCGAGGGTTTTTAAACCAAAATTAAGCCGCACTTGTGAAGGACCATATGGTAGCAGAGGCAGACTATAGCTACTCACTCGACCGTTCGAGGGTAAAAATAAACCGTGTCCTCGCCTCGAGGTAGACTGGAAGGTAGCAGAGGTGGACTCTAACTACTCAGTCTACCCTAGGGGTGATAATTAAGAGAGAGTTCTCGGGGCCTCTGGGCCTTTTTATAGGGAGTAGCGGATCTCAGTCACGCGCTGGCTCTAAAACGACGCAGGAAAACTTACCAGGGGAAATCTTGGAGAAAAGACAATAGCCTAAAAATCTAATTGGTTAGAGCTGCTCTAGTTCAGCCACTCAAAAATTGGCACTTCCCACATGCGGCTTGCTTTCCTACATGCGTCAAGAAAGGAAAAGTGATTCACTTACTCATGCCCTTCCTTTCTTCTTTACATCAAAATGTAACAGGTTCTGATCTTGGCTTAATATCAACATTAAAAAATATTATTATTAATTTTTACTAATGCTAAACACTGTTTATTTATTCAATCGAAGTTGTTGTAAAAAGAGCGGTGAAAATCGCTCAATATTTGGTTTAAGTTTTGATTGAATAATCGTTCGGTGCGTTGTGGTATTAACAGTAGTTTTAATAATAGTAGCTTGTAGACAGTAATAAGTTTATTTTTATTTTACAGCTTCGCTATTATGTTCACCAAGCGCAGACCTCGGAAAGGATCGGTGATTCCTGATTAAATGGAAGGATCTTTGGTGGCTGGGGTTCCTAACTTCGCAACAAACAGCTCCGCTCAAGACGTCTGCTAGTAACTTAGTTTGAATGTAGCCGACTTTATATAGTCTGTTGATAGATCAATAGTTGTCAGAATTGGCTTTCAAATATGGGTAATGATATTTCCCAAAAGTTGTTGCAAAAAATTTATTTGTCAGAGTCGAGATGGTAATGGAGGGTTGTCGGTAACCAGAGTACCCCACTGCTCGATGAACTATTTTGTTCTTAAATTCTGTCAGTGATCGACTATAGTAATAGATATTTTGCTCAAAACTATTATCACCAGACTTATTGACTTCGATTCCAGGTGCAAGATGCCACCTAGCAGATCCTACTAAACTAAAGCGCAAAGCAAGCTAGAAAAAACTATGCAAAAACTATTTGGGAAGTGCGTTTTTACGGTTAGAGATTACAATGTTTTTTGGGACTTAGCTTTATTTATTAGTAAAATACATTCAAATGAAAATGTTTTGTCCATATTTATCAAAGCACTATATGAAGAAAAATTTGAAAAACTAAGAATAATTATGAATATAAAATGAAAGATTGATTAAAGCCTACTATCGAAATGTAAGAACGCATATTTAAATACAGGCATTTTATCTACCGTACGATGAGTATGATATAAAATTTACATGTGCGTGGAGGAGTTAATTTTTATGCATTTTTTGTGAGAATACATGGGTGCACTTTGGCTATTTTTATAACCAATTTGATCTTTTTAAATTTTTGTGAGCATACCTGTTAAGTTATAACAAAAACATACACAAACATATACAATTTTTAAGTTTCAAGTAATCATGAAAAATGGGTTCTTGTAGAATAAAAGGTGTTGCATGCATATTTAAAATTTTGTCAGACAATTTTTAATTGCAAAACAAAAAAAAATTTTGAAAACAAAATAAAATGCATTTCCTTAAAATACATATTTTGTACAAATACATCATAAAAATCATGATGATTTTTTTTTTTGTCGAAGAATTAATCAACATCTTGTTTTAAAGGCTCACACCCGTGATGTTGTGTAGTCTGCTGGAAATCCAAATTCATGATGTCCAATTCCATTGGTACTGGGTAATAGTCCTGCGTTTGGTATTACGTTCCATGATAAATGTAAAGAAATGTTTTTATTCCCCCTGTCGGAAAAACAAAAATAAACGTTACAAATTAGTCTTGAAACTTAATTTCAACATGTTATTTTGTTTGCACGAGCATCAAATTATAAATAGTTTCGTTAGACCATACAAGTAGAAGGTTTCAGCTAAGAAGATATTAAATTAAATAAAATTCTAAAAAAATTTATTAGAACTAACGTACAAAAATCAAACGACAATTGTGTTAAATATTTTTTGTATACTGTCTTAGGACATGAAAACACTAAAATCACCAAGTTGTCTAACAAGGCTATATTTATGATTGATGATTATAAGTATGATGTCAGATGCGTGAAATACAAAATGATGGATCCAAATGGCGAAAAATGTAATAATAAATTGTTTCTACAGGTTTTTCGGGTGCTATTATGGAATTTGATGCTAAAGTTATATGAATAATAAAATTGGTTTCCGCCTCATTAGGATGCAAATTGGAATTGGTTCCCGGATATTTGACAGGCATAGTGAAAGTAGTTCTTGATACATTGAATCGTATAGACAAATAATTAAATTCTCGCAAAAACAAGGATCTCATAATCATAATCATCAATATCATCATGGTTAAATATCTCATCATATTCTATACTGGGCTCACGACGCTGTCAACAAGTGTTTACTCTTATTATTTTCAATGTAAGTTTCTTGTCATTCTGCTTGTCTCATATAACTTTGTATTTTACTGTAATGTATAGAAGTACTGATTTTGTTTTAGCACAAAAAGAAGCAGCCGTAGTATTCTATAAATGTATGTGTAATCATGTTATTGTATAAAGTGGACGTAAATTTGAGTGAAAGAGGAAAAGCGGTTTTGGGTGTCCATGGATTACAACTTTGTATCTAAAAAAATTTGAAAAACGGCCTATAACGTTGAACGTGCACATTCAGATCATGTAAGTGCTGCATAAAAGTTAATAAAACCAATAAAATTGTTGAAACATCCAGTAAATAACACAAACACAAACACAAATCGACGAAGCCGATGAAAATTGGTGAAAGCTATTGTTAAAAACCGGATCTTTATCTTGTTTTCAATTTGTACTAATAGTCTCAAAAAGTTTTTACCCGTTTACATTGTTCATAATTTGATAATTTCACATTGGCGTTCGTGGTCGTCGAAATTTTTTGAACACACTAGCGTCAAAACGACTGTCAGTCCAAAGGTTGAACGAAGTGTGACGGGGAAAAAATATTGAACATATTAGTATGAAAGACACTTTATTACTTATTTATACGTATCATATCTCTTAATTGCTTTTTAATGGCCGAAAACCAGTCCCACTATGTATCCTAATTAACCAGGAACCGATTTTACAATGTTTATATCTAGAAAAATGTGCTGGAAACCCATTTAGGATCACCTTTTTTAAGGTCACAATTTTTTTTAATTTTGCTCTGTGTCATAATATAAATAATTATTGATTTAACAAAATTTATATTACAAGTAAAAGTGTTCAAATGGATTGTTATATTAGATTGGTAGAATGCCTGTCTAAGTTGTCCATCATAAAAATTACAATACATCATGAATACACACGCGCATATTTATATAATGTTCTTGCAAGTCCTTATGTGTATGTACGATGTCTGTTTTTAAGTGTAAGTGTGCAATTACACTGTATAATTTGTACTGTTGATCGTAAAAGCTCCTGTCTATTATAGTTAGGTTTTGCTAATAGGTGTCCGTAGTTAATCGAGGTCCATAGAAACATCTTTTTCAGTTCCATGCATTTTGACCCCCTAAATGTTGTAAACGAAGGTGCTTGACTAAATTTGTTGTAAATTAATTGCTAGTAACAATTATTATGGCTAAGGAAACACCAATGAACAACTGTTATGCACAAATAGAAAAAAATTTAATTTTAGCTCAATAAAACTTTTTATATGCTTGGCATATTTTAAACGAAAACCTATTTGGGATGTACACAACTTAACCCCTTAGTTTTTTAGTAAAAAGCTCTAACTATAAATGTGTACTTTAAGATGAAAAAGGACTTATAACAATGTATACTATAATGTTAGAGAACAATATTATTCATTCATTGAGTAAAATGATGCCCTATCTCAAAAATGTACCTGGGAAACCTGCTACCTTAAATATGTATCTTAAGTACGTGTTGAAGTGTAAAACATTCTATCTCAAAATAATGTAACAGAACGTCCTATCTCAAATGTGTATTTTAAAAATATCCTATCGAAAAATCATATTGACAAACGTCCTATCTCAAAAAAGTATCAAAAAGTGGCCTATCTCAAAATAGTATTTAAAATATCCTATCTCGAAAAAATAAGAAAGAACAACTCACCTTAAAATAATGCTAGTGAAAATTTTATCTCAAAATGAAATAAAAATTCATCCTAAAGTAAAATAATTAGACAAAAGACAACTACAAAAGAAAAGGAAGATGGAAGTAAAAACAGTTCAAGTGCATTTTAAACTGAAAGAAAAAAAAGATGGAGCATGATTCAAGTGCGGAAAATATGAACACTTCAAGGCACAATGTACGAGAACGAGACAAAGGTGGTGAACAGCAGCAACAAGACGGGCGACAATAACAACAGTAGTGGCAACATTGCGGCAGCTGAGGCCAAGGTCGTGGAGCTGGAAAAGGCTCTAGTCAATATCGTCAAGGAGGCGGTTGGCAGCAAAATAATCAAGTACATCAAAATGAAGACGGTAATGTGAGTAGTTTTAATGCGGAATTCGAGGAAAGAATTAATGAGTCGCGTGTTAAAATAACCAGCTGCGCTAGTAAGGTTAAGTGGTTACTCGATAGCGGTTGCTCAGATCATAATGCAAATGATGATCAATATTTTTATGAAACTGTTGAATTAAAAAAGCCTCTAAATGTAAAAGTAGGTGATGGTCGTTCTTTAGAAGCAACAATAGTTGGTAATATGAGGCACAAGTTTATTGTTTATGGTCGAAGTAAAATTAATATTTAATGAAGAATGTAATCTGGTGCGATATGCATAGCTAAATTTTGAAATCTTACTAAAAAATTAAAATACATTGAAATTTATTATCACTTTGTAAACGAAAGCATTGCGAAACACGAAATTGATATTGTAAAAGTTGATTCAGAAGAAAATATAGCAGATATTTTTACCAAAACTTTAGGCAGAAAAAGTGCGAAAGATTTAGAAATTTATTGAATGTAAAGTAGTATAAGATACTAAAATTAAGATTGTAGTATCAATTTGAGAAGGCGTGTTGGAATATAAGTAATTTTATATTAGATGCGTAAGTAGTAACATCTGTTACGCGGCATGGGCACTGTGAGTGCTGGATGATGGGTGTGTGTACTTTGTAGTTTGTACAGTGATGCAGTTGGGAGAGACAGAACATGGCCGTGGCCGCGCATGCACGCTCTCGTAGATTCTCTCGGTATTATGAGAGGAGAACTTGTAATCTTGTTTAATTTTTAATTCTGTGGTAAAATATAATAATTTTAGTGTTAACGAGTGTTATATTATTGATCCACTACCTTATAGTATATTTATTGAACAAATTCATTTCATTACCTTAAGAAAGTCAAAAAAAGTCAGACTAATTATCACTAGTACTTACCATCCCAAAAATTAATTTTGTAACTCTTTAAATAGAAAAAAAAGTTCGGATTATCTAACATTGCCAAAGATTACTTGTCTATGGATGAGTGTCTTTATCAAACAAAATTTAGAATTTATTTTTTTTTTTCGCCGGCAATAGCTCGTTTGATAATCAATTTTATTAAATAATCAGTGAACTCAAATGGTTATACTGCTAACTTCTGTTTATTATTGAACGACGTTTCGGCCCGTACAGAAACAAGTTTCAAGGCCCTCATTAAGTTCCAATAAAATCTACACAAGAATTACAATTAACTATTAGTATTAATAAATTATACAATAAAATTTCACTTCGGCGCTAAATTAAAACTTACAATTGACCGCTCTAACGGGTCGCGTCAGGCAACGCGCTAGATGTTATTATTGCGAATACATATATGTAAAATTCGCAAGCGCTTATAAAGCTTAAATTGTCTATGTATTAGAATGTGAATATACGTTGTGATAGTTAATACAAATGCTGTCCCTATCTATAAGTCAATAAGTGTGGCTACTAAGATATCGAAATACTAAACGCGAGAAGTACAAGCATAAGTCAATAATTTTAAATTATTATCAATGAACAGTTTATTACAATTTTTTAAATTATTAGTATCGAACATTCTATTAACATTATTATTATTAATCTGTATGTGTAACATTTCTGAGAATAATCTTTTGAATCTGTTATTCTTAACGTCCAAAATTTTAACATTATCAAAATCAAAGAATTGCGATGTTTCTTTCATATATTCTACCAGTGCCGATTTGTCTCTTAGGTATTTGCAATCACTTCTATGTTCATTAACTTTTAATTTGAGACGTCTGGAAGACTGCCCCACATAACAAGCCTCACCATTACTTGAATTTATTTTATATACAATATTACTTTTCTCGCTGACATCAAATTGGTCTTTGCCTAATTTTATGAATGTAGAAAACTCATCTGTGCATTTAAAAATTACTGTAGTTTTATTTTTGTGAAAAATTTTTTTAAGCATTGGAGCAAATTTATTGTAAAAAGGAAAAACTATTAACTTGTTGTTATTAATATTTTCTCGATTTGAAACTATTTTATTCGTAGAATTTTTCATTTTAGCCAATCTTTTATTAAAGTATTTATTAATAAAATTGATAGGGTAATTATTTATTAGGAGGAACTTCTTTGAGATTTCAAGATTTTGTTGATGGAATTCAGAGTCAGACAGTTTTATACTATAATCAACTAATGTGTATACTATTGCAATTTTTTGAGATAAGGGGTGGTGGGAATGATAATTCAAATAACGTCCTGAATGTGTAGGTTTTCTATACCAATTCGTAATAATTGAATTGTTATTCTGAATTATTAGTTTCAAATCGAGAAAATTAATTTCATTGTCTTTGGTAATTTCAACTGTAAATTGTAAATCTTTATCAAACCCATTGAATATTTGTAATACTTGATCAATTGAGGATGTAGGAACACAAGCTAAGATATCATCGACGAACCTAATATATAATGGTACAGCAAAATTTAGTTTTTCAAAGCAACTCTCCTCCAAACGTCTCATGGCTAAGTCGCACAAGACAGGACTAACTGGGCTGCCCATAGCAGAGCCAAACGTTTGGTTATAAAATTTATAATTGAATTGGAAGGAAGTCGAATTCAACACCAACAAGACACCTTCACAAAACTCCGCAAAAGAAAAATTAATTTTATTGCGTAGATATTTCAAGTTGGCTTCAATAGCCTTTAGAATGATGTTTTCACTAGTATTGGTAAACCAACTGACAACATCTAGACTTATCAGTGTGTAGCCAGACGGCATTATAAACGAATTTATTTTCTCTTTGAGTTCTAAACTATTTTTTATGTATGATTTAGTTTTGGGGATGTTATTGTTAAGGAATGTAGTTAAAAATTTTGAAAAAGCGTAAGTGGGGGAATTAATAGCTGAAACTATAATGCGGATGGGAAATCCTATGTTGTGCACCTTAACCAGTTCGTAACACCTTGGTAGATACGAATTTTTTATTTCTGAAACATCCACATGAAACCCACAATCTTCGAATATTCCCCAATTCTGCCAACGTTCCACTATTTTTAAAGTTTCTTTGATAACTTCATTGAGTGGATTTTTTTGCAACAGCTTATAATATTTGTTATTATTCAATTGATTTTCAACGCCATCAATGTACGATTGTTTTTCCAAAATGACTGTTGCATTACCTTTGTCAGCCTTTGTGACCAACAAATTTCCATTATTATTTAAAAATTTATTGGTTGATGCAATATTATTTTTTATTTGCTTAGAAAGAAAGTCAGTTTTCTTAGTTGCTTTCAAGAATCATTCAAACGATTTTAAAATTTGATTTCTTATTTTGTCAGTATTCGCACCTTTATTATTCAATAAACCCTATTCTAGCATTTTAAAAAATTAAAAACAGAACCGAGAGTTAATAGTGTATGTAAAATTAAAAGTTTCCCCTAATTTTAAAATATTAAAAACATGATCAGGAATAGAAATATTTGAAAGATTATGAAGCCACTTTACATTTCTATTACAGTCATTGCTATTGTTATTAGATAATATTACGGTGTCACATTGACTCGCACTCTTATCTGTGTCTTGTGTATTATTATTATCAACGTAAATTCTATCTATAGTTTGTACATTATTGTCAACAGAAATTTGGTCATATGGATGATATTTATATGTTCTGGCAAATAAATCGTCGAATTCTTCTTTTAACTTTCGATCGATTTCCCGAGATTGGATTGATATCTTACTATCAATAAATTTTATGAATTCTAAAATAATTTTATGGTCATCAACTTTTTCTTTCAATAACTTGGTTGTTCGAAAGATTGATTTATTAATGAATTTAATATAAATATTAATATCAGCTATCTCGTTAATAAGCACAGCTATTTTTAATTTTTTAAAAATAATTTCAATTTTGTTTATTGCATGTTTACTATTAAATTTAAACTTTTTTAAATTTAATTAAACTGTTGCCTATATGGCTTGGAATTAAATCGCATGCTCTGCATTTGACTAACTGAGACGTTATGTGGGGCAGTCTTCCAGACGTCTCGAATTAAAAGTTAATGAACATAGAAGTGATTGCAAATACCTAAGAGACAAATCGGCACTGGTAGAATATATGAAAGAAACATCGCAATCCTTTGATTTTGATAATGTTAAAATTTTGGACGTTGAGAATAACAGATTCAAAAGATTATTCTCAGAAATGTTACACATACAGATTAATAATAATAATGTTAATAGAATGTTCGATACTAATAATTTAAAAAATTGTTATAAACTGTTCATTGATAATAATTTAAAATTATTGACTTATGCTTGTACTTCTCGCGTTTAGTATTTCGATATCTTAGTAGCCACACTTATTGACTTATAGATAGGGACAGCATTTGTATTAACTATCACAACGTATATTCACATTCTAATACATAGACAATTTAAGCTTTATAAGCGCTTGCGAATTTTACATATTTGTATTCGCAATAATAACATCTAGCGCGTTGCCTGACGCGACCCGTTAGAGCGGTCAATTGTAAGTTTTAATTTAGCGCCGAAGTGAAATTTTATTGCATAATTTATTAATACTAATAGTTAATTGTAATTCTTGTGTAGATTTTATTTGAACTTAATGAGGGCCTTGAAACTTGTTTCTGTACGGGTCGAAACGTCGTTCAATAATAAACAGAAGTTAGTATTGTAACCATTTGAGCTCACTGATTATTTATTAATCTATCCACTGCTATTAGAGTACGCCTAATGCTCAATCAATTTTATTGTTGTTTAAAATAAGAAACATTGTTTACCTAAATATCTACGTAATTATTATATAAAAGTAAGAAACAGTTCGACTAATTATCGCTGGCACTCACAAGCCTAAGAATTGGTTAAGAAAAATTCTCAGAAATAGTTGTGCTATTAAATTCTTGCAGTCACTTAATTCAAACTTAATTTAAATGATATACAAAACTAGAACCACCGTTCAGATACTTGACTTTGAGACTTACGAGTTTAGGCCATAACATTGAGTTACTTGTAATGTAATGTAATAAAAAATGTTTTTTTAAATCATCTTATTTTTTACCGTGAAAAATATCTTTAGGAAAGACAGTCACAGATGTTACACGATTACAAAGTAAATAATGAATTATCATGTTTTATCTATGATTTTTATAGTACTTTATTTCTTAATTTTATAAAAGTTACATATCAAATTTAATGTTTGACAGTTCAAATTACCATTGATTTCTATTTTCAATCATACAAATACATGCATCCATCTCAATATAATGGACTACAAACAGTGAAAATTTTTTTTTCTTTTTATACATATTTTTTAACTTGTTGTTAATCATGTATTTTTGGCTGCTCATTTATTAATTTTATCGGTTTATTACATTTGACCTTTTTTTTGGAGTTTAAGAGTGATTAATTTTCATTTTCAGTTGCTTGGTACTTGAATCACGGGCTTTATGAATTTCATTAGGAATAAAAGACTTAAGCAAGAATCGAATTAAGTTATTTTTATTTATTTTGTAGAAAAAACTAAGATTTTTTTAATATTGATGAATGCAAAAGATATAAGTTTAATAATAAAAATTAAAAAAAAGGGCTTCCTAATTTATTTGTACTTTGAAGTTGTGGTTTATTTAATTATATTGCTCTAAGGTTAAATTTTATTTTATTTGCACACAAGGCATTCTTCGGCATTATTTCAAGGTGGAACGTTCTTTCATATTATTCCGAGATAGGATATTTTTAAATGCTATTTCGAGATAGGACGTTCTTCAATATTGTTTTGAGATAGAATATTTTTTTATTGTATTTTTGAGATGGGACGTTATTTTATATTATTTTAAAATAGGACGTTTTACAAATAAGTTTTTGAAATAGAACGTTCTTTTACCTAACTGACGTAGAATATATGTATTAATTTTTTTAATCACGCTGATCGATTAATTAACACTACAAATAATCTAGAGTAAGATATACACACTAAAATAAAATTAAAAGGGCGATAAAATAAAATTAGATTTCAAAGCAAGCACAAGCAAAGTCCATGAAACCTAGTCCACGAAAGTAAGGTACTATGGCAATACAGTAAATTGTAATGTTTAGAGAAAGTAAGGTTGATTATAGAATGAATTACACTCAATAATATTAAATTCAAAGTTTATGTTTATTTAGTATAGTAGAAAGGAGATCTTTACATGGTCTTGGCACATACAGTCGACCGGGCTTCGCATGAATTTATAAAAGAGATGCCTATTATAATACTACTTTAGACACTTGAACCACGCTCAATCAATACTACCGTACCAGACATTGCAACTTCTTTTCTTTAAGCTTCAAATTTATTTTTAAACAATAATCCAATATTCTATTTAAAAATAATTATTTAATGTAAATGACTAGGTACAAATAGGAAAAATTATTATCCATCGCAAAAAAATATCTTTTAACCTTAGTAAGCGTTATAAATTAATTGGCTGAGATTTCTGAATATCCCCTCCTATTAAAACACTGTTTAATCGTGTCTTGCTTAATTGATTCGCATGTTTTTTATAAATCTTACCATGAGTGATCTGCTTTAACACAAGTGTTTTGAACTATCTTTGAAATCACGTGAATAATCGTTATCATTAACAATTTCTCATGGAGTGAACAACTATTTATGTTTACCAGACTTGTAAACCTCCTGGGAAAATAATTTATTTTCTATCACAGTTTGCAGGTAAGATTTCAGTAAATGAAAACTATTACAAAGTTCTTTTTTATACGTAAGATACACTGGTAATTTACTTGTTGTACAATAATCTACTGATCTACAGTAAAATAAAAGTAAGTTTATGGCCTCACCTACAGATTTATTATTGCATACAATTATGCTTACGTATTCTTTGTAGGTTTGGACAAAATTCTCGGCTGCATCGTTAGTCACTGGATGGTAAGGCAGATAAAATGATTACTTCATGCCGTTCCTTCTTGAAAATTCGCAAAATTCTACACTTCCGAATTGCGGGCCATTGTTCTGGTAACCTGAAGCGACCAAAAAGACTTTTGAAAAAGGTAATTAGTGTACTTGACTGAGTATTTTTTCGTATTAATTATCTCTGACCACTTTAAGTGTGCATCGATAATGACTAAAAAGATAATATCGTAGAAAGGACCTAGAAAGTCTGTTAGCAAACTATACCAAGGCTTGTTCGGCCATTGCCAAGGAGTAAGCGAAATTACATTTGGCTCTGATAGCGATTCTAGACATATTTTTTATATGTCTGACATATTAATATTTTGATCTAACTTAGTTCACCACATATAATTGCGTGCGGTTTTTTCATTTTTACTACGCCTAAGTGTATAGCGTGTAATTTCTTCAGCAAAATACTTTGAAACAATCTCGGTATTACTACTCTGTAACCTCTTACTAAGTAGTTATTTTTAGAGTCTTGTTTCGAATGATTGTGAAAAAACTTTTTCTGAATCAGGTAAAGAATTTATTTTTGACGGTTATTAGTTTTTTTAGATACATAATTATTTTTTTTAACAGTAGATCTTCTATTGTTTCTATTCGTAACTATTTGAAATAACCACCTTATAAACCTTCTGATACGTAGTTAATATTTGTGAGCTAAGATTCAGATACATGTGTGTCATCATCGATAGGTAACCTAGACAAAGCGTCGCCAGTATCGTCCACCGTGGACTTAACTACTTCTTTATCATATCTAAATATCGAAAGAAGGTAAGCCCGTCTTTGCAGACGGCTTTGAATTAATATAGATAAATTTTTGTTTTAAACTAAAATGAACTTCAGAGGTTTATGATTTGCTTTCAATATTACTTGATTTCCTACTAAGTACTGGTAAAAATTCTTGAAGCCAAAAATTATAGCACTCATCTCTTTATCTAAGATCGCTCTATGAAGTTCGTTTTTGGATATTTTCTTCGACGCAAACGCTATAGGCCTCTTCGTGTCGAAATAATGCAAGAGCACTGCGGACAAATTTTATTGATTTGTGTCGTACGCTAATACTAATAGTTTTCTTGGATCATACAATGTCAAAACTTTCTTTAATGTTATTTATTACTTCATCCGGTTAAAATGTTTTTGACACTCTTTTAGCCGATACCAAACATTGATATTCTTTAAGTCACATGACGGTTTTATGTGATCAGCTTTGTTAAGTAATAATCTTCCATAAAAATTGATCAAGTCTAAAAAACGGTTCTAATTATTTTTTACATGAGGGTATTGGAGCATTTTGATTTGCCGTAATTTTATTTGGTGATGGCTGTGAGCCCTGTTTATTTGTAATAAAGCCTAGTACTTCGATCTGTTCTTTAAAAAAATTACATATTTACCTTTAATTTTGCATTTTTTAATCTGCGGAATACCTGACGCAATATGCCAACATGTTTACCTACTGCATTTTCAGTACGATAAATATTATTGACACAACTTTCCGTATAAGGGATTCCTTAAAATATGTCTTCCAAAATATATTGACATTCCGCAGGACTAGATGCAACACCTTCCAGCAACTTGGTGTATCTCAACAAACCGTCTTCTATTATGATAATCAACGCGTCTCTAGACTTTTCATCCAGGATGAATTGCACGAATGCGTGCCTTAAATCTATCTGCAACCAAGTAGTACCTACGTTAAAAGACTTAACATTTTTTTCTTTATTAAGAATTGGATCTCTTTTTATTATTAACTGCAGATTTACAGTCACCTTTAAGTTACCACAAATTCTTACTTTTCTATTCTTTTAAAGTACAGACACGATAGGCGTGGCCCATTTACTAACTGTCACAGGTTCTGAATTTTCTGCCTTGATTAATCGATTGGTTTAGTTTAGGATTTCACTAGTTAGAGCAAAAGGTACTTGTTACGGCAAAGTTGACTGGGTTTAAAATTGTCTTTAAATGTTAAAGTGATTTTTCGTCCGTTACATTCTCCCTGACCTTTAGAGAAAAACACAGAAATATGATTAACCAGTTTTTTTTAAATTAAATGTCAGCGACGCATATATTTTTCCTGCAGCGCAGCTCTCAAACATGAATGATTACCAATTAAATTTGATTATCCACTAACACCCTAATAACATAAATTCCTAAAGAATCGATCCTAAGATTGCAAAACGATTTGAGCAGCGTTATAAACCTTAACCATCTTAGCTATCGGAACTTTGGACAAGAGAGATCTTGAAGTCACATATATTCATTGACAACCTCCGCAGGTTGTCCTACAGTTTATAGCAATTATGATGAGGAAAAATAATAAATTAGTGGTTATAGCTGAACTGCCATCCTGAAAAAAGCTGAATATTTTTTCAAAATATTACTGGATTTCCAAATAAGTATTAAAGTACGGAAAAAATTAAAAAGAAATGTCCTGAAATCAATAGTCTATACATATGATTATGAGTTTTTAGTTCCACGATATAATTAAATAAGATTGATAGATAACATTAAGCAAGAGCAAGAGCAAGAGTCAGTTGAATAGTAAGTGCACATTCGGTAAGCCTCTTCTACTGTCTCCAAAATGTGCGCCTACATGCTCATTTCCACGCGAATCCACTCCTCTTCTTTTAGGTGCAGGCTCTTTGATACGATTTTCGCACTTTCGAAAAATGTGCACTTGGTTCGATGGCTGGCCGCAGCAGGTCACCCCAATCAGTGCCAGAAGTCATCTCGCATCGTAGCATTGACCTTAGCAATCTCTACTTATCTCTGTATCTATTTTCATAAAAAAATAAATTTCTTCTATCTTAACGTTTACTGAAAATGGATCAGCTTTATTGGTACTTACACACGAGTTAGTTTTAGCAAAGTTTATAAAATTACATATTGTAAAAATAGGATAAATGTCATACAAAGTGTTCTATTTTTTCAGTACCCCGCTCTTTGCACTTGTTTCAGCTTCTGACTAAACGCTGTTTATATTAATTCTACTTTTGTTTAAATGAAAATGAACTACATTACGTTTACCGTCTTTCTGAAAACAAACTATTTCTAAATGCCCTATTTTATTCGCAAAAACTATATTCTTTTTCGTGAAATTTATACATACGCTTACTGCAACAGAAACAAATATATTTTGATTTTGTTTCGCTTTCTTTGATATCACTACAAATACTTCTTTTACTTTCGGTCGTACTGCTGTCAGACACGTTTTATTTATTTTTTTACGTATCAGGCGCTTGTTTACATGTAGGTTTTTGTGACTTTTCGTAATGGGTAGAGTCTTCTCCTGTTAAATTAAACGTTTTCTTCTCTGGGCTAGCTGAGTATCTAAATGCTGCTTCTCTTGAAGTGAGTTACTTTACTACCTTCTCAAATATTAAAGTTTTCTCGCTGAATGATGTTATTTTTGAATCCTTATCGTACATTCCACATACCAATTAATCTCTGGGAGCCATGTGAAGGTCCGTGATGTTGCAATACAACACTGATTCTTTTAATCTAGCAATGTGATTGGCAATGCTTAATGCTGGAGCTTTCCTTCCTTGTTGAAACTTACATTTCTCCATTGCTTCGTTACACTTAGGATTAGGATGCTCTTTAACCAATTTTACCATATCAAAAAACTGCTATTCCTTAGGGTTCATTGGTACATACAGTCGTTGTATTGGTAAATACATATCCAGACCAACTTTCATAATTGTTTCTGCATGAGTATGAGTTTTACTAATTGTGTAACTAGCGACATCTAATGTACAGCATATACACTATAAGTGCAGGATGATATGTATATGTACTTTGTACAGTGATTCAGTTACGAAGATTGAATAAATACTTTTAAGTTATTCTTATTTTTGTTATTAAATACATTGTCTCGAGTGTTAATAAGTGTAGCATTATCGATCTACTATCTCGTAGTCAATATATTTTACGTGGTAGCATAGCGTGTTTTTTATTTTTTATTTTCACGTGCTTTTTCCAGCGCGTTGCCTTTATTAATTAGCACGCGCATAGCAAAGACCAAAGAATTTTAAAGTGAAAATCCATCAGTAAGAGAAGTAAGAAAAGTTTTTAAGAGAATTTTAATTAATATTCTCATATTGAAAAGATTCATTTTTTAAGACAAAGAAAAGTGTTTTAAAAGAAGCAAAAACAGCGGATGAAGTAAAAATTGCAGTGTTGATGGAAAACATTATAAGAGTTGGAAAAGGAGAATCACTATGATAATAAAATTAAAGAAGTGCGACGGATTTTCGACTTGAGCCAGGGCAACGACGGATGAAGAAGAATGGATAAAAAAGGACTTAAACGTAATTAATGTAATATATAGTGAAATTTCGGATGATCAATTACAGTTTATGGAGGACAAAGAAACTGTGTACAGAATAATAAATAAAATTCTATAAAATGTACGTAAAAGATTTTACTACACTACAAATTTGCGTGAAAAACAAATTGAAAAAATTAAAACTAAAAGACTTTCAAAACGGAAGTGTGTATTTTACGAAGTTAGAAATATTAATTAATGAGTTAAAGAGTGCTGGTCTAAATGTGGCTAAAAAAACCTTAACTACATGGTAAAAATGCTTGTATGTTAGTTAAGTTATATTTGTTATTTAATTGATGTGTTAAAAGAACGCGATGAGACAGTTGAGTACGTGGAAAGTAAAGTAAAAATCTTTTAATTAAAAAAAAGGAAGATAAAATAAAAAAGAGTTTAACCATGTTAAAAACTTAAAGAAAAATAGGTGGTGCATGATTTAAGTACGGAAAATATGGAAACTTTAAGGCACAATGCACGAGAACGAGGCAGGTGACAACAACAACAACAACAACAACAACAACAACAACAACAACGATGACAACAACAACAACAATAACGACAACAACAGCAGTGGCAGCATCAAGGTGGAACGGGCGGCGGCTTAGGCCACGGTCGTAGAGCTGGTAGAGCCTCTAGTCTACATCATCGAGGAGGCAGGTGGTAGCACAATAATTAATGGCATGGATACGAAGATAATAAAGTAAGAAATTTTACAGCAGAATTTAAGGAAAAGCCTAACGAGTGGCGCGTTGAAATAAAAAGCTGTGCTAGTAACCGATAGCGGTTGCTCAGATCATGTTGTAAATGATTATGAATATTTTGATAAATTTTTCGAATTAAAAAAGCCTATAAATGTAAAAGTAGGCAATGTTTATTTTTTTAAAACAACGAAAGTCGGTAATATAAAACAAAAATTTAATATTCATGGAAAAAATAAAGTAAATACTATGAGATTTGTTGTTTACATAAAAGCGATGAAAAAAAATTTAATGAATTATAGAAAAGTAAATCAAATTAATTAAATTGTTCTTACAGATAACATGTCCAAAATTGTTTACCCAAACAGAAATTTAGTTACATTAGCTTAAATTCAGAGACAAGACCTGATATTATTTTTTGAGTTAATTATGTAAGTGGATTCTAAAATAGTTATAAGACACATTTTAAGTATGCGCAAAGAATTTTAAAATATTTGTTTTTGACGAAAGATGTAAAATTAGTTTGTGAAAGCGATAATATAGGTGATCTTAGCGATGGTTATGTTTATTTTGATTGGGCCGATGATATCGTTAATAGAAAATTTACGACAAGTAATTTTTATAAGTAAATTTAATTTTCAGAAAACGAAAAAAACAAAACAATGCTACTTAATTGTTAACTAAAGCTGAATATATTTCGTTATCTGAGAGAAAAAGTGAACTGAAAGTGATTAAGAACATTTTACCTCATTTTAAAATTGAATTTAAAGAACTTATAAAAATTTATGAAGAAAATAGTACTGTAATAAGTATGGCAAATCACAGTCATTTTACGAAGAATTCTTAGTATATCGAGACACATTAAGATTTTCTAAACGAGAGTTATGTGAAAGGTTTTATAACTATTGTAAAAGTGAACTTGACTGAAAATGTTGTAGATATTCTGACAAAATTAATAGGATATAATAAGTTTAAATCATCCAGAAAAATGTTGAACGCAATATAAATTTAAGGAAGCGTGTTAGAATATGAGAATGTAATATAAAATAAGGGAGGCGTGTTAGAATATGAGTAAATTTGTATTCGTTGAATAACTAACAAAATTTCCTGTAAGGCTTAAACACAATAAATGCAGAAAGATACGCATATGTGTACTTGGTATAGTGATTCAGTTGTAGAGATTGAATGTGGCCGTTGCTTTGTACGCACGCTGTCGCAGAGTCTCTCTTAGCACAGTAAAAGAAAATTCTTTAATTTTAACTTATTCTTATTTTTGTTATTGAATATTTGTTACTAAGCACGCGTACGTAAAAGACCAAAGAGTTAAAAAGTGAAAATCCAACAGTGAGAGGAGTAAGAAAATTTTTCAAGAGAGTTCTAATTGATATTCTCATATTGAAAAGATTCATTTTGGAAGAGTATTTAACACAGCTACCTTCTTTTCCCGACATTTTAATTTTGTTGTAACTTTCGTGCTCTTCACTTTCACTGTTTTTGCGTTTATCGGTCTGTACAATTTTTCTGATACGAGAATCTAAAGCTTTTATTATTAATTTTAAAAAATCGTCTAAAGTCAAAAAGTCAAACACTTTGATACTTATGTACTCATTGAGATATTTGATTAAAGCATCTTTTAAAAACGTCTACACACAAGATTGTACGCCTGCATTTTTATCTACTTCACTGTCTTTTTCATCTCCCATGAACTGATAAATTTTCTTTTTATGCTTTATTCTCGTCACCACTTATAGTGATTAGTAAAAGTAAGGTTCATTATATAATGAGTTACAATTCTTACGATTCATTTTTACGGATGCATGATGAATCAGCTTCTACACGGGAAAGAAAAAACAACCATCACCTTTTTCCACTTTTCTGACTTAGAAACGTCGATAGAGAAAGTAAGGGAGTCCATACTGTTGCCCTTAACACAGATAACTGAATTTTCAAATCACCTTCTTTAACGATTAACAGCAAAAAGCAAGTTGGCCAAAATGTGACTAAAATTCAGAATCATTTTCACGACAATACGTTCGACCAAAATTGACCTTAAATCAAATTAGGTTAACAATGAAGAAAAGTCGCCAGCTCTCGATAGGCACCAGGCTATCGTTATTTTAATTTTTACTGTCATTATTATAAAAAAAAAAAAAATAATAATAATAAAAAATAATAAAATATTAAAGAAAATAATAATAGTATTTGTAATAATAACAAGGACAATAATAATAATGTTTGTAAAAATAACAATAAAAATAATAATAATAATAATAATAATAACGTCATTAATATTACTATTATTATAACATAACTACGGTAGCTACAGCCATCACTACCGCCATTTGGCCAACCCATTTTTTTGTTTTTTTTTTTGTAGTAAAATGTCATTGTGTCATAGTAGACTAGCCGTTTATTCAACCAACTAGATAGTTAAAATATTGAGTAATTATTATTGCTCTTATTACAGCAAGCTTGGTTGAATTAACAAATAGTACTCAACGTTAGTAAATATTAGCAATCTTCTACTGTACCGATAATATTACGTTATTGAAAATATTAGTAAGATCTAAAACGTAACAGAAAAAGGAACAGCTTGAGTAGCTGAATTACCTATCCTTTTCTTGACACACGTAGAAGAACAGGCTGGATGTGAAAGGTGCTAAATTTTAAGTGTCGAAACTAGAGCAGCTTTAGCCACTTAAGCCCTTGGCCATGGTATTTTTTTTAGGATCTTCTCCTGACAACTTTTCATGATCATTTAAAGCCAGTGCTTGATCAAAGTATATAACTTATAATAAAAAAGCCATAAGGGCCGGAAAAAAGGCAGTTACCTTTTAAATAGTAGGATTCATAATCAGAGACCACCGGTACTATCTCACAATCTATGACGATATAGTTTCTATACTTCTCTTAAATGGTGGATTAAGTAGGTAAAATCTGTTTCTGTCCCCTACGGTTACCAAGATCCTGTCACGTTCAAATATTTCAACGGTCTTATTTTGCTGGACTGTACTCAGCCTAGATCATCATCATCATCATCATCATCATCGTCATCACCATTTAGGTTTATTAGAAATATTAAATTATTTTTGTATTAAATACTACGAATCTCTATTTGTCAAACGTGACTTATGTACATACCAGCTTTACCACAAGATAAACATGATTAATTAACTAAAAAATCAAGTGCCATTTAATAAAAAATATTCATTTAAATATATTTAATAGAAGAGAAGTTATTAAATATATAATAAAATAAAAATACGTAAAATATATTAAAACATGAGGTTCAATTCGATTTTTTAAGACAATGATCTATGTATTTTAATGCTTTATTTATTCGAAAAACAAAGTAGATAACTTGAAAAAAAGTTTTTTCAGATCTATTTACCGCATAAAATCAAGGTACTGTTTTAGGATTCATGAAAATGCATTTTCGTTAAACATTTACAGAAAAATACATTTAGTAAATATTCTTAACGCGACTCATAGAGGCTTTAAATATTTAAATCCAGTTCTAATTATTCTTTTTATTCTAATTCTTATCCTTATAAAACGGCTTTACTATTCGTTAAATCTTAAAGTTAACAAAAAGTTATATGGCTCATCACACTTTTTGAAAGCTAAACGGATGCAATAACAGTCCAAACCATAGATATATTTTTTTAAGTTTATGTTTTATATAAAAATGTTATGCCTCATTATCCAGGACCATCTATAATCGAAGTTTTGTCATTCTGTTTGGAAGTAATTTTTAAAATATTTTTTTGCTTACTTTTTTTGTTCATTTAGAATGACATACTTTTAGTGTTTTAATGTTTCCATACCGAATTTTTTGGGCATTGATACGTTAAATGAGTGACAAAATTTATTTTCTGATTTAAAAATTAGATTTGTATCCTCTTAAACAATTTTTTAGAATTGGTTCAACAAAAATCAAAGCCAAAAACTGTCTTAACTAAGAAATGAGCGTTACGGCACGAGCCATTTTGAAAATATAATTAAAATAACGAATATTTTTCACTAACCCACTGTAGTTCTCACAAAAAGTTCGTAAGTAATATTGAATATGTATCCTCTAATTTTTCAAATGTTGCTCTTAAAACTCAGTTTTCTGTAATTAAGAAAAAACGCTTATGATTTTTAAAATAATACGTTTTATTTGTTTGGATTTTTTTACAAATTAAAAAAAAACAGTTTCCAATTTTTTATTCAAAATATAATTTTAAAAGTTATTGACGTAATTCAATGATTTTGGAACGTCTTCTTTTATTAATAGAAGCAATACTGTCGGTGTTTATGAAATGAATTAGTAATAATGCTTTAAATGTTTAAAGAAACCAAAACCTTTACCAATACACGTAAAATAATTTTGAACACTGAAAGCTGGTACACTGTGGCTGTGAGAGTTCAAAGTATGTTGAACTGTGATAGCACGTCAGTATGCACTGCTATAGTTCAATGCATTGTGTATGTACAGTTCAACGTAGTATTGAACTGTACGAGCCCGGTGTTGTCTCAAGCCTAGAGATTGTGCTGTGAGAGCACAATCTTCGGGCTCATGCAGCTCAATACTACGTTGAACTGTACATACACAATGCATTGAACTATAGCAGCGCATACTGACGTGCTATCACAGTTCAACATACTTTGAACTCTCACAGCTACAGTGTACCAGCTTTCAGTGTTTGAAATTATTTTACGTGTACTTTAAAAAATGACATAATAAAGAAAATTACTTAATTTTTAAGTGTGTACCAAAAAGATTATAAAAAATTACAGTATATAAATTAAAGAGTAAAATAAAAAAAATAAAAAATTAAAAATTTTGTGTACAACTGAGTAAAAAAAAAGTTGTTAAGTGACGACTTGCGTAAATAAATAAATTTTCCATTTTTATTCCGTTTTATATTATATGTATTCCCTTCATGATAAAATTTTAAGACTCTTAAAAAGAGTCGTACTTAACGAAAGTCGTCACCTAACAAAGCTGAGTGTGTACTTCGTGGCTCTTTGAAGTGTCAAGTGATAACCGAAGCGAACCACGAAGCCTAAAAACATGAAGTCAACAAGTACCGGCCCCATAAAAAGTAAGACAAAGATATTTAAACTAAAACTTCGAGTGCAGTATTTCATTAAACAGGTAGCTTGCTAAACTTTTTTGTTAAAAAGCGACTGACGTTTTTTTTTCTTCATCACTTTGTATGATCAATTTGTATCTGAATTAAATAGAAATAAATCAATTGACAACAAATCGAATAAAGTGAAAGCGATTTAAATTATTAAACTGATTTACCTGAAGTGGCTATTAATAAATAGAGAAAAGAACCACCGGACGACGAATTGGCAGCAACGAAGTATAATACAACCAAGGAGAATAAAACTAGGTATTCGATCTTTTATTATTCTAATACACACACATACATATAAAAAAATAAAAAATCACATTACACTAAGAAAAGTTAACAACCGAATAAATGGACATACTGCTGGTCCAGCGGCCCGTCAGGGAGCGTGAGACTCAAGTCCACAAACATATAGCTTTCACTGGATGAGAAAGTTAAATAATTACGATTCATCATTTAACAAAAATTGATAGCAGATCGTAGTTCCACGTGGACTCTTTTTACGACTCTTAAAATTTTATGGTGGAGGGAACAAACATAATACAAAACGGAATAAAAATAGAAAATTTATTTATTTACGTAAGTAGTCATTTAACAGCCTCTCCTTCTTCAAACTATCACCGTCCTCGTTGAATATATATGTTAAAATAATGTGATTTAAGGTAAGAAGTGGATTATGGTAAACTAAATACCTGAAGGAAAAAGAAAAAAAATTTTCCATTTTTTACCCTTTTCTTTTTCTTAAAGTTATTTTAACCATATAAATAAAATTTGTCGGCAATAATCGTTAACGTATTGAAGCATTATAAAAAAAAATATATTACAATAATTATGTGTGTTCATATGTTCATCTTTTTTTTTTTTTTAGTTGTTAAAAATATGATTCGCATTAAGTGAATGATTTGGGCATTGGGTAGGGAAATGATGGCAACAGGTTTGATGATGGTTAATTAGTTTATAGTTAAAGTTTTTTTTTTTTTTCAATTCTTGTTTTTACTTTCGTAGAAAGGAAGGTTTGATTCCTTTTTTTTATTTTCCAGCTTTGTTGACTGTCTTCTCTTTTTTTTTTATGTGCTCTTAATCAAGTTACCTTTTAACGTTAGTCTGCGCAAACGTTTAAGGTTGGTGTCGTGCCCTGTTCTACAACACAGATCGTGGTGCCAGTCATACTTGACGAGACTAGCAGTTTTAGTACAAATATGACATTTCACCTCCATTTTAATTTGGATATCACACAATATAATATGTAATTGTAAATCGCATTTGTATGCAACATTTCCGCATGTTGTACGTATTGTTGTGTCTTGCTCTTGGTTGTAAGTCCTTTCATTGTTGGCATACCGAACTCCATGATTTTGAAGTTCGTTATACGCCCTGATGTTTGATCCTTTGGTGTAATACGTAACAAATGCCATGTATAAATTCTTTCCATCATCCCTTGTGGCATTGAGTTTCATATAACTGATATCATTGAGTGGGCCAAAAGTCATCAGATATTTGGTCCACTCATCGGTCGTGATCACGACCAGTACTTTCATCATTAGCCTTGGTGGTAACTTTTCAGTCGTGCTGCCGGAAGTGTCTACAACTAGCATGGTACTCGTTGTAGTTGTGTTTGTTGTTGTGTTGTCAATGGCGTTAGGCCCTTTTACAGTGCTTACACTTTTTGGCTCCTGAGTTATACAATAAACTATTGTGTAACAAGCTTGTTCATTACAGTTTAATTCTCGAATCGATTTTATAGCATCATGAAAGTCATCAGTGTCTTTTAAGGGTTTATGTAGTACAGTTAGGTTTAAGTTCACTTTTACTTGATAGATGTGTTGTCTTTAAGTGATAATCTTATGTTTACTGGTTAAGGTCAATTTACGAGTTTTTCCCGTACATCCATCATTCATTTGTAAAAGACCTATACCTTTACTCTTTCTTGTTGATCCATTTTATTGGGACAGATAATGTTTAATTGTTCTTCATAAGGTTTTGAGAATAACCATGAACTATCAGCTGGTAAGTGAATCTATTGACTGTCGGTTTTTGGTGTAAACATAATTTCACAGTATTTAAATACTTCTGTTCCAAGTCGTAATAACATAAGAATTTCACTTTCGTTTATAGAATAGGGTTCTTTCAATGGTTCCATAGCCAAGCATGTACATCCATGCACCGTTTTATCAAGTTGGTTAAATGTAATTTCGTTAAATCATAAATACGAATTATGGTCTGATACTACTGCTAAGTAAGGGTACGGTGGTTTTATATAGGCAGATCAATTTTGTTCAGATTAGGGTATTATGACTGGATGGAGTGTGTAAAGATAACAAGGGGTTCGATCTACGAGTGGCAAATGTGATATTACCATGGTTATATTTCCTTGATGCACAACATCTAATTTGCTTGGAGTGCTTATTTTACCAGTATAAAGATTCTCTATTGGTGCTACAAATTCCAGATTTCCTGCCAGGTTCTTTACATCCCGGGCTATAGTTCTAAATATATTTAGAGAAAACAGCTTTGGATGTGCTTGACTTCTTCGTAAATCAAGCATGATGTCAATCAGATCTTCATGGGAACGAATAATGTGATTTAAGGTACCTTCAGTTCTTTTAAGGTAAGCTTATAAATGAATCAGATATCTGTCGAGAGTAAAATCTTGTCCTGAAGTCAATTTATCAGCAACTTGTTTAGGAATTTGCTCATGGCATTTCGTAGTATTATATGGTTCTCTGAAAGCAGCTGCATACATATGGCTATTTCGTTCATACAATTTAATATATTTTTTTTTATCAGTATGCAGATTGCTGATGTTAGTGTTCATAACGTTGATATCGTCTTCTGTGACTAAGCCAAAAAGTCCTTTAACAATGTTTCCCATAATTCCAAAAGGTTCAAATAACGTCCAATGATGGTACTGTCAAATTTTGTAGTTATTAAAAAACTAAACGACGTTTCAGACGTTTCTACAATGTCCCGGCCCTCATCGGGTACAAAAATCTATGAGTAATAAAAAAAACTCCTTACAATACAAATTTTGGTAAATACAACAAACTTAAATTAAGTAAAGTGTATAATATACCTCTGACTCTAACGAAAGGAATGTAAAATCGTAATGTAGTCAGAGTTTCAAGTTTAATTGCTTTTATACCCTTCACATACACAAATGGAAAAAGTATACGCATACAATACAATCAAATAAGAATCGAAATCAGTTTTTTGTGAGACACACGTGAACAAATCATGTTTTCCTAATACTATAAATAAAAGGGGCCCTCAAATCATGTACATCAAGTTAGTCTCCTTTCTTAATTGACTTAACGAGAGACTTATATAAATTTTTCAATTTTTTTGTATCTTGTAATTTATTATAAATATTATGATTGAAATAAAGTACATTTAACATTCTATAAAAAAGGCTTTTTGTAATTTTGCTCTATGTCTAAAATTTTTGTTTTATCAAAATTGAAGTTGCGTGTAAATTCAATGCTATGTTGCGATAGTACAGATGTAACCTTTTTTTACTCTATGTCTCTTTTATGTTCTACCATTCTTAATTATACAGCTCTCGATGTTTGACCGACATAACAGTAGTTGCAATTCACACATGGTATGTGGTAAACGACATTATTTTTATCGAGAGGCTCGGTTAACTCTTTTCCAAGTGAAACGATCGAATTCATTTTATTTTTTAAACAGTTTACAAGACCAATGTGAAGCTTTTTACAAAAATATTTAATAGGACCGTGCAAGTGGGGAATATACGGTAATAATAAGATTAGTTTATAATTATTATTGTTTCTATTGCAATTGTCAATGATGTTCATGTTTTTTAAGGTATTTACTCTTTTGTTAAACAATTTATCAATAAACTTTTAAGGATAGCTGTTAGCTAGTAAAAGTTTATTGATTAATTTTAAATTATCGTTAAAAAATTAAGTGTCTGCTAATTTAATGGAAAAGTCTACTTATGTGTAAATGATACGTATATTATGTTGTATTGGATGGTGGGAGAGAAAATTCTAGTATTGGCCGGTATGTGTGAGTTTTTGGTACCAATTAGTTAGAACTGTGTTATTTTGTTGAATAATAATTGATAAATCCAAGAAACTAATGCTGTTGTTGTTCAATGTCTCAACAATGAATTGTAATTCGGGACAATAGCTATTAAAAGTGTTTTTAGTGTAGTTAATATATTTCGTAGGCACAAATATGAGAATATCATCCATATAACGCACATACGGTGGACTATCCTCAAAAGTTTATTGATAAATTTTTAAACAAAAGAACAAATACCTTAAAAAAAATAAACATGATTGAAAATTGCAATAGAAACAAGAATAATTATAAACTAATCTTATCATTACCGTATATTCCCCCACTTGCACGGTCTTATTAAATATTTTTGTAAAGAGCTTCACATTGGTCTTGTATACAGTTTAAACAATAAATTGTATTCGATCATTTCACTTGGAAAAGATGTAACCGAGCCACTCGATAAAAATAATTTCGTTTACCACATACCATGTGCGAATTGCAACTATTGTTATGTCGGCCAAACATCGAGAGCTGTAAAATTAAGAATGGCAGAACATAAAAAAGACATAGAGAAAAAAAAGGATACATTTGTACTATCACAACACAGCATTGAATTTACACACAACTTTAATTTCAAAAAAATAAAAATTTTAGACACAGAACAAAATTATAAAAAACACCTGATTTCCGAAATGTTAAGTACACATTATTTCAATAATAATATTAATAGACAACAAGATACAGGAAAATTAAAAAATTGTTACAAGTCTCTCGTTAAGTCAATTAAGAAAGGAGGCTAACTCTATGTACATGATTTGAGGGCCCCTTTCATTTATGGTATTAGGAAAACATGATCTGTTTACGTATGTCTCACAAGGAATTGCTTGCGATTCTTATTTGATTGTATTGTGTGCGTATATTGTGTCATTTGTATATGTGCAGGGTATAAAAGCAATTAAACTTGAAACTCTGACTACATTACGATTTTACATTCCTTTCGTTAGAGTCAGAGGTATATTATACACTTTACTTAATTTGAGTTTATTTTATTTACCAAAATTTGTATTGAAAGGAATTTTTTTTTATTACTCATAGATTTTTGTATCTGATGAGGGCCAGGATATTGTTGAAACGGCCGAAACGTCGTTTAGTTTTTTAATAAATATAAAATTTGACAGTACCACTATTGGACGTTATTTTAATTGTTAACCAACTGCCATTGGACGTTTTATTTTATTGTTTATAATTCCAATAGGTATCAGTCTTTCTGTTCATATGCTGGGTGGTAGAATAATGTTATCTTTCGCATGGGTTCCCACAGTATTTATTATGTTCAATAGTGTTTCTTTGAGGTTTGTCAATCGCTTTATCTTAAAATTCAAGAGGTCCAATTTTATATAGTGGGTACAATTAGGATAACCAAACTGTACAGTACAATATCGAAAAGTTTAATTTAATCCTTGAGTAGGTGTTTGTTCCAATACGAATTTAATAATATCCAACCATATCACAATTTTCCAATCAGCTTTCTTAATTTTTGTTATACCAATTTGTTTTTAGTATATTCCAGGGTTTGTTTCAAGTGGTTCTATGCTATAGTTGCCATGATTAGCATAGTTTAAATCTTCACAACCCTCAAGCACTACTGTCATAAAGATGGCCAATACAATCCGCATCGTTGTGTTTTTTTTTCTTTCTCTGGAATACATGTAGAATATATTTTTTACAGAGATATTATTATCTGGGAACTGGTTTTAATTTATCTGTGTGTTTCCGTATGATTTCATTATTGGTTTTTTCAAGTAATACATTATTTTTCTCTCAAACTGTTTTAACCTTTACGGGTTTATTGTAAAAGCGATCAAATTTATGGGAACGCACTTCCTTCTTTACCCAAACGTTATCTCCTGGTTTAACATTTAGAGGATTTAATTTTTTATCATATCTTGTTTATGCGTGTATTTTTATCTTTATTTGTTGATTTCCTGCTGAAATTTGCATTTCTTGAAGTTGCTTGATAAGATCTTGTAAATACAATGGATAGGTTCGTAACTTTTTATCTTTAGGTATCTTCAAGGGCAACCTTGCTACTCTCCCAAATACTAGTTCATAAGGCGTAAAATTTGTTGCTGCATGTACACTTGTAATATACGTAAAAGCTGCAAATTATGCTAAGTCGTCCCAGTCATCATAAGTTTCAGAGTAAGTTCTCATAAAGTCGGCTAGGGCAGCATGACTTCGCTCTAGAGATCCGTTTGTTTGAGGATGATATGCTGATGTAGTTAATGATTGGTCTTTAGGGTTCTTATGAGTTGTTCCAATATATTAGACATAAATGTAGCATGTCTGTCTGATAGAATTACTCTAGGCTCACCGTAAACTAATATTAGATTCTGTACGAGTGCATCGGCAAGCGTGCTTGATCTTAGGTCAGGTATAAGGACAAATATAATGTACTTAGTCACATTACACTATATGGTTAGCAAATGGCAGTTACCATTTGGTGTTATTCTTAATTTACCGAAGGTGTCAATGGAAACTTTATCAAAAGCTTTAATAGGTATATCTGTAAGCACCAAGGGTTCTCTTGTTTTGATTCATTCAATTTTTTTCTCTTGACATTTGCTGCATTTGCGAACATAATTGAGAATATCATTTCTCATTCCAGGCTAATAAGATCGTTCTCTTATTTTCCGATAAGTTTGGTTTCTGTTATCAATCCAGGTTCTAATTTGTCTGTAAGATCTCTCCATTTTGAAATTCGGAAAGTTTTAAGATTTTGTCTCAACAATATTTTTTCAAGTGATTTAAAAGATTTTGTAAGATTTTCTGAAGTGACTTAATTGGTAGACGTTTCATTAATAACGATTTACAGTATATTATGTCATCCATAAAGTGTTGTTAATATTTGGCCAACTTTTGGTTTCTGTGATTTCAAATAACTAAAGTCCAGTGCAGTCTTGACACAGATGAGACTGGCTGACAATCTTTGCTAATAAAATGAACTATATTGTCTCTTTTGTACGTAAGACAATATCTGGTGGTAATAACATTGTTTATTAGCTTGGCTCTATTTGCGTTTTTATAATTGTCAGTACTACTGCTACTATCACTAAGACTTGCATACACCTTTCCAGACTGTTGTTTGTATCGATTGATCGGTGAGAAAGTGTATAACTCCGATAATAGCACGAAATCAGGTGCAATACTTTGATTTATTGATTTTTTTGCATTGTAGTTTATTTGTTTATTGTTTTCATTCAAGTTATCTGGGGTTGCTTCTGTGATTAGTTCCAAGTCCGGTGATTTACCGGTAACCGTCTATTCTGTGCAATAATAGAAGTACTCGTGTGCGTTGGTGTACTAGAACTTAAGGGTGTATTTTCTCGAATACGAGGGGTGATTGATAATTTTCCACTTATCATCTACATTCTTAAAATGTCATCTTTGTCAAATAGGGGTTTAAAGTCCGCTGTACTTCTTAAAAAATCTGCAATTTTTTTGTCTAATGCAGAATCATCAAATTATCGGGATCATAGGTGTCCATTTCGATTAATATGTTCTGAACTTCAGGAGCTGGCTTATCTCCATCAGAAAATCTAGTTACTGATAAAAAATCTGTATCAGCTTGCTCGGGTTCACTATCATTGTTAGACTTGTCTAAATATTCTTGAAGACTTTGGTTAAATTTTTTTGTCAATTTATGCATTTCTTAATAAGTAACCTTATCAACATTACTTGTCGTAGTTTTAGGTTGGTCTTCAAAAACGTCGTCGTTTGAACCTTCACTAAGTGAAATGGGTGTAACGGAGATTTCAGTATTTTTTGCGTCTGAGTCTGAGTCAGTATCTGTGTCTACTTCCGTTCCGGTCAATTTTTGTCCTAATCCACTTCGTCTAGGGTCATATACTGGTGGTTGTGTATCTTCTCCTGACGATTCTTCTGTATCACTTGGATCATTTTCGAAAAACATACTTGTCCTTGACGATGCATTAAGGTTAATTATATCTCTGACTGGTAACTGTGGCATTTCCTCATTTGTGGAACTACTAGGATTCATTCCGGTGGTTTCTGTATTCGTATCGCTAGCGTGTAATGTTGAGGCTATTGATTTCGAAAAATTTACTTTTAATGAGCTAGAATCTTTTGATATATTTTCGTGGCATTTCTTGATATACTCGGTCGAGATGTAGATGATGTCTGTGGTTGTGGAAACGTTTTCGTTCGAGTTCTTTGAGCAATCACACTGTGATCTAACCTTGGCCGTTCCTTGTTTGTTTTTGATCTAAGGGGTCGTCTAGGGCCTCTGGCCAATTTAGGTACATTTAATTCTGATTTGGTCATGTTTTAAGGTTTTGTTACTTCTACTTTCTCCTTCCAGATTGTAAGCAATGCTCAAGGTTTGATCGTCGTTAAATTAGATGTTCTTACTATTCCTTTTCTGTGATTTCGTAATTCTGTTTTCTTCTTTTTCTCTATTTTCTTTCGACCTATCATCATAACTCTTAGTAATGGTAATCTATTGTTTATATCTTCTTTCGTATAAAGAAATGGTTCTACTGGGTAAGTGGACCCGATGCACCATTGGTCCATAGAGTGTAGAGTGTCAGCTTAACTAGCAAGATGTTGCACTGGACATACTCGCACTATGCTCATGGATTAGGTATGATATCAGTAAAAGAGTTGGAAATGGGTGCAGCAATACATCTTCACACATAGGTGGTAAGTGGGTGGCCCCCACGACTAGGCCAGTAGGCTGTCGCGGTGACCCGGTAAAAAAAAAAAAATCAGTGCAGATATCGTCCCACGTATATAATACTTAATGTTAGACACGTATGTAACTCAATTAAGGTGCTGGAAAAAAAAGCTAAAACACCGATTTTTTTTCCATAAGTAATATGTTTTTTTTCCTAGTCACCAATCTTAGTAATATCAAAAGCAAAGTAACAAAAACCATTGTAATCGCTACCCCCAACAACTACTTAACCGATCCTGCTCAAATTTTGCAAACTGATTCTTGACCCTTCCTAGATGGTTCACGTATAGTTTTAATCTTGAAAAAATTAACAATAATAGCAAAAAATAAGTTCCAATGTTTTGAAAAATACGATAGCTTTTTACTTTAGTTCAGTAGGATCCACTAGGTGGCGTATAAGTAGAATCATAGCTACCTGCAGTAGAAGTGAGTCTAGTTATAATATCCCTAAACAAGTTGCCAAATATCATATTAATTCACCGGCAATGCATCTAGAATAGAGTTGCGAGTCGTGCAGCTGGGTATCCCGTATACCAAAGACACTATTCTTCAACGGGCAAGTGACGAATAAAAGGCATTCTTAACGCCAACGTCTCCAGCGTAATACTAGCAGACATCTAGCAAAAGCAAAATCTGCTCTAACAATTTGGAGTTACGTAGTGGTTCTTTCAACTTATCTGGTGCTACCAGAGCAGATTTTGCTACAACAGCAAGCCAGTGAAAAAAATCCTGAGGAGTTCGAGCAGCTATATCAGCTAGAAATTTTATCAGCCACCTCCTCAGTAGTTTAACAAAATATCCACGGAGAAGGTATTCTCTAGGTCCATTTTTTCAACTATCTAAAGTTCAACTACCTTGCTAACACATACATTTCTACTACCATTTCTCTGCAACCTAATTAAGCATTGAACCAGGAATCACCGATACTCATCAAGGTTTGCGCTGGGCGAACCTAACAGCTGTAAAGGAAAAATAAGCTTGAGCAAACGGGACCGTCTCCGACAAGCAAGAATTCCGAACCAATCCCCCCGCCTTAGATCACCAAAACGACTGAGCTCTGTAAAAAAAATGCTCTGGACTCCAATGTCTCCAGCGTAACACTAGGAGAAGTTGGGAAAGAGCTATACAACTATCTCCGACGCTTCAGATGTTGTAGTTTTCCTTCCGATAAGTCTGGTGCTACAGCAGCTGGCTAGAAAAGATCACCGTGAGATATCTGAGCAGCCACGTTTACTGGAAACTTTAGTCAAAAAAAAATTAAGCCTACCTGTCCTTTTCAGGGCCATTGGACGTCTGTTTTTCAAACAAATATATTACAACTTAATTAAATTGCCAAAAAACAGCCCTTAGGACTTAAAAAAGTTAACTATGACTATAGTCGCAAAAGGGCACATTCGAAGGAAACTTTAAAAGTTTGAAATGTATACAATTTTAGGACTTAAGGGGCTGACGCAGATAATTTATCAAGATTTAAACAGTAGCGTCGAAATTGACAAATGAAGAATCCGTAAAGTGAAAGATCAGCTTTTCATTATAACCCTGATCGTAATTACTTAAATCTTCGAGACTTTAAAGTAGGTAGAATGACATGTGTTTGTTTTTATTGTGGCGAGAAAAGTCATCAGAGCTACCCACTCACCACCTATGCGTGGTGGTGTATTGTCACACCCGTTTACTAATGATAACATTGGATCCATTCGTCATTGTGTAGCCTTTTCCGAGAAGGGATGTCTACTCCTCACTGGTTAAACTAGCGCTCTCAGCTGAAGAATCGGATCCAAGCTAATTAGCATCCCCGTAGAAGCTTCATACTTCAGGTACGACTCCTCACAGATAAGGCTAGCGATCCCTCCCTGGCACCTGAAGGAAAATTCCACAGAAAACCCCACCTTGAAACAGCTGGAGTTTCATAGGGACTTTTTCCGATGAAAACAGATTTTGAAAAAATCGGTATTTACCAGGAGTTGAACCGACAACTCCTAGAACGGTGATGTATGAGTACCAAGCAAGCTTATCACTAAGCCTTCACTGCTCCTACGTATCAATTACTTATTGTTATTTTTTTAAATTATAATAAGTTTTGTAAGCGTTGCTGTAAATAATGTAAGCACATAATTTATCATACGGACCCACCATGTACCCTCGGTACGAATAATTACCATTATCAATCGATCAGTCTCTTTTTTTTTATAAAATGAGAAACGAATGTTACTGCATGCTTTAGTATTAGACAACACAATTTTTTGCAACAGATCATAATTTAAATATTTTATTTTTTAAATTAATTTAATGCACGTGTGGCTTTTACTGCCAGCACAAAACTATTATTATTTTTTTTTGTATCTTAATGTTAATTTTTTTTTTTTTGCGTCAAGAAACACTTAAAACCTATATCCTTCTTTTTGGTTTTTATTGCGTATTCATTTAGATCCCGATCTTAAAATTTTACTCTACTGACCTCCTAGTGCGAGTTTTCTTATCTCAATCTTATAACTGCCATTTATTTATGTTTATTCCGTTTAATGGAGAAAGCTTCTCATCATAAAATCATTAGACTAAAAAATGTCATTGAGGCTGTGACTTCTAAAATAACTCCCCTTAAATTTCTAGCGCAACATGCTTGCAGTAATTTTCAGTCTAAGGTCATTGCTTATTATGCACCCATAATCACGATGTTCAATCGATTAAACCTACATAAATAGCTTACTTACGCAAAAATCGCCTTTCAAAATGCAAAAATTGTTATTCCTATCGGCCAAGGAAATTTCAGAGCAGATACGATCAAGAGTGATGCAATACTATGCGTTCTCGAACTCCTTAAAAGAATGCCTATATCGACCAATTTACTCAAATTAATGAAAATCTGCATGTCTGTTCGTTATATTCAGCGGTTTATAAGAGGAGTTCTACGAAAGACTTTTGCAAAATAAGGTCTCGCTAGGGGATTAGTCTTTTTTAATTTAAAATCGTTTGGAATATTTGCAGACTGGCTGTGGTCAAGATGTTCTCCATGTGATTGTTGCAAATCAATTCCCACCTACCAGTTGCACAGCTTTCTCTGGTAATAAAACTGAATGCTTTCTCTCTGACTTAGCTGAAGTCGCAGAAAGTTTGTACGATTGTCTACATCTAAATGATTTTTTTATCTCGTATGTTAATCCTCAAGCTTTTTCAATAAACCTCCATTTTTCTGCCGTTTAGTCGGAAGTTTCAACGATTGAAGCTCAAATCTCCTTTACGGAGGACAAGGCATTCAAAAAACTAAAACAGCTTTCTTTCAAGTTGAATTATCTTAAGAAAATCCTTGATAAGATGATGAGTAACAATACACCCTATCCCAATCGATCTCGATCACCAAGCTGTAATAACCATAACCAAAACCGAAGTAAGAGCAAAGAGTACAAAAACAATAATGGCCGATCTTTTGATCTGCAGGCAAAGTTTAACACAAAAGCCTACAGAAGCAACTTCTCATGGCCTTTTGTGATCTCCTAATCCTTTCAAAAACCAACTTTTTTCTTTGACGAAGCAGCTCCATTTAGAGGAAAAAATTGAAGCGCTAGTATATTTGTAACATTCAATTTGGTCTTCTCTTTTTTGTGGACATACAAATATTTTAATGCTCATTAACTTCAACACTGTTGTTAAGCCTGAAAGCTTCAAGCTTTTCACAGCCAACAATTTTGTCATTAAGAGTTTTGTCAAGGAAAACTTGATTCTAAATCTTTGTCTGAAAAATCGTTTACCTTAGAAGTTTTATCAAGCTCAAATTTTTACCTCGATTTTAGGCACTGACTTTTAATGTTTTTTTGTTTCTTCATTGATGCGTCACGTAATACCATCATCACTCATAACTCGAATACTTTTTCCGTTAGCTCTCTCAAATTTGATGATTCTCTTTTAATAAATAGTCAGTTAGTTACAGAATAAATTTTTTTTTAATTGTTCAAAGTTTTTAGAAATAACTAGCAAACAGCCACCACGTCTCTTAACTGCCAATGGCATTTTACAAAACGTTAGGACCAATAGTTTTTTTGTTATAAAGCACGCCTAACGCCCAGACTCTGAAAAATATAAAGCAGCGCAGAAGGCATTAAAAAAATTGCTAATTAGTGTCCCTTCAGATACTTTAAGAGTCCTTGAGCCATTCCTACACATATAGTCCAGAAAAAAGATGGCTCTTGGAGAGTATGTAGTGACTACCGTCATCCTAATTAATACACAATCCCTGATAAATTTCCAATTCTTTATTTGCACGATTATTCAGTTAGACTTCTAGGGAAAAGAGTCGTTTCAAAACTTTATTAAATTAAGTGCATATTTGAGTTTATATCTAACTAGCAGCCCCCCGTCTCGACTTCGCCCGAGACTCACTGAATAAAATATCACAGTGTGTTCACACGCAATGTAAAACGTTTTCTGTTAAAAATTTTTAATCTATTTCTAACGCTTCTCAAAACAAAAATCATCTCATTAAGAACATATTAGTTAAAAATCCATGCAGCTTATTTTGTCAAGTAATACGCTGTCGAAAATGAAATAAATATAATCATTCTGAGAAGTACCGTGCGTTCCTTGCACCATAAAATAATTGCCACCCATAAAATAATTGCCCACTCCTAAAGCACCCTTGATTTTCACTTTCTTACGTTATAATAAATAAAAAGGGCTATTTGTTAAAACTATAAATATTTAAAACTGACAAAAAATATATGATTGAAAAATTGTTGTTTTTTTTTAATCTTACGACTTTTTTTTTTATGCCACAATGGATACAAATAAATTAAAAATCTGGAAAATTTAAGTGATTATTGCAAGGATTATAATGGAAAGCTGATCTCTCACAAGATAGACTGTTTATTTGTCAATTTTGACGCTGGTGTTTAAATCTCGATAAATGTTCTGCGTCAGTTTCTTGACGCCTAAAATTGTATACATTTAAAGCATTTGAAGTTTTCCTTCCAATTCAACCTCTTGCAACTACAGGCATGGTTAAAACTTTTGTGGTCCCTAAAGGCTATTTTTCTTAATTTTGTAAAGTTGTACTATACTTGTTCCCACGGGAGTTCGACGTCCGATGGCCTTAAAAAGAACCACTGAGCTAAACTCGGTTCCCAGCCTTGCGACGAACAACGCAGCTCGTGACATCTGCGAGTAAATGAGTGACTTGGTTTAATAGTGGCCGCCTTTATAAAGTTTTTTTGTGGAAGAATCGTTGCTGAAGGTGGTAGTAAAATTGTATTTGTTGGCAAGGAAATTAACGTTAGGTGGCCCTTAGAAGAACCGATGAGATTGATGTTTGAGTACGGGAAGTACATACTTATAATGGTCCTGAAAAGGGCCAGTGGCGATACTTTTACCCATTCCTTATTATTATTCTTGATAATGGAGAGCTGGCTGCAGGTAGCTTGACTCTTACTCTCGGAGTCCTTACGTATGGAGACCGTGCTGGAGGAAGTCATGACGCTGATTAAAAAAATATTTCGTCTTTGGGTCGATTCCTGGATAACCAACCGCTCATCAGTAGTCGGAAAAGTAGGCCTGGAGAGAACCTTATCTGTAGGTATGCCGTTTTAACAAACCACTGAGGAGGTCGTTGTGGCTTTCCGAACTTAGAGTTGTTTTTTTTGGCTTGCTCTTGTAGCAAAATTTGCTCTGGTAGCACCAAGTCGATTGGAAGAATGGCCATTAAACCCCAAACTACTACAGCAGATTGTGCTCTGGCTAGACGTCTCCTGGTATTTCACCGGAGACATTAGCATTCAGAACGCCTTTGCATGGATGACACTCGTCAATCATGGTGGTTCAGGATTGAGTTCGACGTAAGTCGATTGTTGTACCCAGCTGCACGACTCCCAGTTCTGTACTTCGTGCACTGCTGGTGAACGACTGTGATATTTGGTAATTTGCTCGGGGATATTATAACCAGACTTACTTAATTCTATTGCAGGTAGCTTCGATTTTACTTCTATTCTACGCTACCTAGTGGATCCTACTTAACTAAGAGAAAAAGCTAGCGTATTTTTGAAAAACTTTGAGCTTATTGATAACTAATGTTGTTAACTTTTTGAAGATAAACCCATACTAAAATCGTCTAGGAAGTATCAAAAATCAGTATGCAACTTTTCAGAAAATCGGGTGAGTAGTTTTAGCGGTTAGTGATTACAACGATTTTAGCGACTTTGCTTTACATATTAGTAAGATTACAATCAACTTTGAATCTTTTTTACCATCGTTTAATTCATTTATTTTAGCAATACAGCGTGAACTCGATAAATTATCTAAATTTCACAACGTCAAAATGATTTAGAAACACTAGAAATTTTTTTATTTCGGTCAAAAGAAATACATATTTTTCAGTATAAAATTGTATCATTACAATTAAAATTTATATATGTCTGTCATTCATATCACAAAATCTAAATCAGTAGTTCTACTAATTTTTGAATTTCCTTAGTTTTATACTATATGACTTAAGACTAGCCCATCAATGCTTTTATTATAAATCATTTGAAATCATACACTTGAAATGTTTTCCACTCCCTCTCACTCTCTAAGTTTAGTTTAAAACATTAAAAACGGTATTGTTTGGTTAAAAGGTTATATTTTTAAGTTGAATTTATGTGGTCTTCAGTTGAAAGAGTATCGAAGCTTAAATGGATGCTTGAGTATTATCTATTTTCCATAGGATCTTTTGACTTTGTAGTTAAATTTGCTCTCAGGAAAACTTCTCCTCTTCTTCTGCTGACTTTTTTTTCTTTGTTATACTCGGTACAGCAGTTTTATTTCGATTAGCAGGTGCAGGATTCATATTATAGTCCGAGATGCACTTTCATTAGACATAAAAATTGGCTTGGATTTCTGATATTTTCAAAGTTTCTTATTTTAGAGCTCTTAAATTTGAGAAATATTTATCGTTCGTTACTTGACAGACACTTCTTTTTTTTGGTCCTTTTACATGAGGCAGATTTAGAATCTGAACGTAATCGGAATAAAAAATGCGAACTGATTGCTATTATCCATGCCCCAAAGATTTCTTAACAAAAATCTCTAAAAACTGCTAAGGATAAGTTGATTTAGCTTTATTTTCTGTATCAAATGTACTTGGTTCATTGACTGAGTCTGACACGTTAGTGAGTGCATGAGAGCGTGAGGATGGATTTGTCTATAGGCTATAGACTTTCTATTTCTCTGATGAAGTGGCTTAGTTCTGAGCTCCTTGATTCTGATAAATCGATAAATAAATCAGAAGACTTTGAATCTAATAAATTGTTACGAGAAGTACACAAAAAAAGAACAGTGGGATCGAAAGGTACAATACCAAACTTTTTTTTTCAATTTGTAGCAGTGTCCATTTTTGCAGCTTGGATAAGTGCGTATCAAAAATACCAGATAAACTTTTAAGGTTACGCAAGTACCTTGACAATAAAGAGCAACAGTTTCATTCTTCTAATATGCATTCATCAGTCCTATTTAATCAACATCCAAGGGTTGCATGCAATGCGTACAATCAGGAGGAAAACACAAAATGACAATATTACGTGCCTTAGCTCATCTATAACAGCTGTATTTTGTATGTGTGTTGTATAACCATTCAGAAGAAGGTCTGATTTTTCAGAAATTGGTGCAGCAAATGTAGTGACATATTTGAATTAAATGAGAAATCGATCTGATTGTATGCATCCAGATTTGTGATATTCTATTACAGTTTCTGGGGTGCATCTTTTCAAAGCTCTTTATTTCCTCGAACATGGAGAGAAAAAAATTGTGGTATTTCTCTGCTAGCTACAAGTGCAAAGAGAGCTGAAGCTACTATTCTACCATGTAATGCAGCTGTCAGATTTATAACTTGTGTACATCTTCTTTTGCTATAAGTTTTGGGTTATTTTCGGTACAATTGATATGTCTGGTTATATTTATTTTCTGCTGGAAACTTGTTTGTTATTGAATAAAGATGATAATAGTTTGAAAAAATAATCTACAGCTGGTTCATTTATACTATAACTCCTAGCAGCTAAAGTATGTTGTACTTTGCGGTAAGAGAAAGTATGCTTTTTCAGAAAACCTACAAACCAATTGTTGCCAACGAGTCTTAAGTTGTAAGGGATTGGAAAGAATTTAATAAAGTAGAATGTATTTTTGTATTTTGCAATAAATACTGATCTTACTATAGAACCTGCGAGAAAAATTTACATCCACAGCTAAGTTAAACGGTAATTTCCTCACATAAGGTAATGTCAAACCCATAAATTTACCATTTACTTCTTTAATATAGCATGCTAAAGTTTTTTCTTGCAAATAAGTGGAAGTGCGACTATAACCTTTAGGATTATCTAAGTTATTTATCATCACTATTTACAATCATATAAACAGTTGAGTTAGTCCATAAGCACTCTATCAGTGAAGAGCTAATGTAGGAGAAAAAACGGGAACTCCAAAACGCTTGATAGTATCAGGTTCGCTCAATTGACACAAACAAAATAAATTTAAATAAATTACGTTATAGGGCCATTAATTCATAAATATTTTAAAAATAAACAATATGTATAAATCTAGTTATCGTTATAGTTATTATTACCTTATTCTAATGAGACAGTCTCATCCAAAAGGTACTGTATTCATTCAAAACACCTTAGTCTTCTTGATGATCAACAAAAAAATTATTTTGTTGTATTTTTACTTCAGTAACAAAATTAAAAATAATGGGTTGTCAGTTTACCTGGTTTTCCATGCCCACTCCTTCACAATTACGACGTCAGTATGGCCAGAAGAAATTTATAGGACCAAACTCGAGACAACAAACGTCAGACAACTTTTCAGGATCAGCACCATCTTGGACAAGAGCAGGAGCACTCGGTACTTAAGCCTCAATGAAAGTGGGGGCTAGAGTTTGTTAGATGACGAAATAAGGAAACTAGGCATACGGGTGAATTACACTAGGGAGAAGCACTTGGAAGTGACGTGTAACTTTTTTCCGCTCAGTCAGGCGCTTTTGCGTCAGATAGTGACTTATTAATGCAAGTACATGGTCTGGGATCCCACGGAATCTTATGTCACATAGTGGATTGACAAAAAAATTAAACATTGGCACGTGTCCGAGAGCTGAGCATATGTGCCTATTTGCACGATAACGGTATTAAAATTACAGTTCAACTTTGACATGTAAACTCCTATAAAATTTTCACAGCATATTATATACAAATAATTCACAACAAATGATTATTTCTTATACCTGGAATACGTTGCTGCACCGCTTACGGCAATACACAATTCAAATTTCTATAAAATATTCACTCGTTTGTTTTTATAACTCTGGAGGAGTCAGTTCAAGCATACGATGCTTGTATTAAATGAATAGAAAATGCGATATATTAATGGTAAATGTTACACTTTGACTTTAGAGCTTCGGTGGCTTAGTGGTTAGAGTGCTAGCCTCTTAGTTAGGGAATCTCAAGTGATTGTGGGTTAAAATATTGTTAAAACTGTGAACATAGTTTTCTTAGCTTTTTTTCGATGGAATGAGTTACCTGGGATGTCGAAAAAACCGCTTATCCTAGCTCAAGATCAATAAAGTTAAGTAGTATGGAGTAAAATAAGTGCTTTTATGTTCGTAAGGAAATAAGAATGTGTTAAATATTGTCGCATAATTTGTTACAGAGCTTGTCATAAAGCAGCGTAATTGTTTTATGTTTAAGTTCTTACAGTCATTTACAACATTTTAACACACCAAGGTAAATTTCTGATTGAGTTGACACATTTCACAAAACTATAGGCGTATACGTTGATCTCTGCATTATTGCTAGCATGTTGGTTAATTGTGACCTTCTTGTAAGCAGATCGGTTAACGGTTTCATCAATGGCAAGAATTTTAAAAGATGCAAGTCCTTGCATCAATTGTTACATATTGCGATAAAATTTGTGGATTTAGAGCATTTCTTGTCAGATAGCAACGAGGAAGTGTCTGTGGATGTTAAGTAGTGTATCTCTGACTTTAAAAAAAAAGAGATCTGTCAATCTAAGACTATGAGCTCGTGGTTATTAAAATTTTTACAGAAGTACAATCATTATAAGTAAAAAATACTAACAGGTCACAGTGGTAAGGCATCTAATTATGTGCGATTTACATACAGGCTGTCGATATACATTTTACCACTATTTCTTAACTATTTTATTTTTTACTATACAAAATAATAAACTCACTCAACAGTCAATTTCAGCAAAATTATTTTCGACATTTTTTGAAGTATTTAGATTGTCTATTGAAAATTGATGAGACTTATCTTGGTTTACAAAGAAACTTATGAAATAGTACATTTGCTATGAAAAAAAACGGGGAAAGCATTATCCAGGCAACATGTAGACCTCTCTCTTGAATGTAAAATTAATGTGGACTATGCCTACAAGTTAGCAGGAGTATTAAATTAATTGAACAACTTTGATAAGACAGCATTGGGCTCACACTTTTAGTATGCACACAAAAATCATAAGCCACATATTTAATGAATGCGGGTTAAGAAAAAAATCAGAATGTTACCGATGATTTAACACAGTATAAAATATCTTACAACAACAATTATATAAGGTCACTACTATAAGCGAATTATAAACCCTTTTGCAAGTCATATTAATAAAAATATGCACTTTCATATTTATATGAGAGCTGCCGATACCTATCAAATTGCGGATTTCTTGTTCAATGTTCAAAAAAGAAAGGAACTGCTGAATTAAGCATTTATTATCGAGTGTACTATTAATGAAAATCGCTTTGAACGTCACAAATCTCGATTGAAAGTTTATACATTTGCTGATATAGATATTTAAAAAAAAGCTAAGGGAATAGATACAAAAAAAAATGTAGATTAAGTTACAGCGCAATTTATTTGGTAAAATATTATGCACTTCCTTAGAAAAAAATACTTATTCTTTATAAAGTATTGCGAATCCTTCGTACACCCGTTTCATAGGTTATTCGCCATTTAGACAGTTCTACATGCAAGACAGAGAATTCAGCTTTGATGGGACTGTTAGAATGTAAAACTAAATGCGATCCACGGAAGTCGACAGATGTTATTAAATATGGTGGTTTCTTTGTTCTACATTAAATTACAAAAATCTTTGTTTTATTCACGAATGTTAGCATTGAACTTGAAAATTTCTTGTTGTACGACAGCCGATACTACTATTAAAACGTTTGATCAATACTTTTCAGCACCTATGAAAGATTATATGCCCGCAATTAAAAGTATTGCCAGAAAACAACTTTTTGTTAACTGCAGTAGAGAACAAAAGCTTAAGTTCAAATTTTTTTTAGTGTTGACTAACGCGTATTTTCAAGAAGCGCTCACACGATTTCGAATAGACAAGTGGAAGTCTAACAGCATTGTACCTTTTGTTACCAATAAAACAGTCTACGTAAACTTTGTAAAAACTTTACAAATACCAAGTACGAGATGACAAAATTTATGTAACGAATGACGAGGAGCTATTATGCTCCATTTATGAAAAAGCAGATATATAAATTGTGTTTGACGCATATGAAGTTACTCATAATAATAACATTATCATGAGATACTCAGACGCTGATATTATGATTATTCTATTAAGGAGTATGTGTCATGTATAAGACCAGGTTAAAATTCAGATACTGGTTAAAGTAGGAATACAACAACAATGTTACGTCTCTACACGAATTGTACGCTACTCTCAGAAGCAATATTTGCTTGGCCCTTCATGCTCTGACGAGCTGTGATAGTAGCTCGACCTGCTTTTCAAGGATCAAAAGGATCAAAAAGAGGCCTTGGACTTTTTAAAGAAAAAATGCAGTAATTTTAAATGGTTTTGCTTATATGACCGTCACGCACGTAATCGATGTTGTAGAGAAACTGATTTGTAAAATTTCCGTGCTTGATTTTATTAATGAGATAAACATTGCTGGATTGGCAAATTGATTAAAATTTATCCAACAAATGACAGTAACAGCACTTTGCTCATGAAGATTAAAAACTTTTATGGGGCTGGTCTCTCCCCTCCATGCAAAGACGAACTGACGCAACATTAATGCGTGCAATTTACATTTTAAATATTTCGAGGAGTGTCCATAAAATCAAAGCTCTTACTATACTTTAGTAATTTTTCAGCTGGCCTGCACAAGATAAGTAACGCTGCTTCCAGTGGTTCACAGGTGGTTAGTTACCAGTCACCGTTGACAAGATCACAGTTGAAGCTGATAGCAGGAAAAATGAAGGTACGCCCTTTACTATTATTATCTATTATATAATCATTAGTTAATTAGTGTTTATTGTATACTAACTTTTTGTTTTCAGGGTAACAAATTTAAAAAACACATAGTCAAATATAACAAAGAGAATTTCTTGTACACTAGCGATTCTGAGGATTCTGATAAGTTTGTACTAAGCGTTAAAGAAAACATTAATTCACTAAATTTTCAATGAAAATATTACATAAAACTTTTCAATAGATGTATTTAATTATTTATAACATAACATTACTTTTCTAGGAGCAAACGAAAAAATGAACGCTGACGAGCGTGGTCAATACGCGGTACGATACTAAGATGATGTTTACTTTTAAACACGTGTAAGAATTACGTATCATCATGATCCAGGTATAAGAAATCATTTTTATGTTTGCATATTTTGTGATCTTTCGAAAAGTTGATTTGATCTATGCTCACACTTTGCAGCTATCCAGATATTTTTACATAATTAGCAGCAAGTAAGAACCATTCTGCACCACCTACCAGGAGTAAGAAATGATTTTGAGTGCTGATTATTATTACATTCTGTAAAATTATTATTTTTTTAACTTATTATTTAAACTTAAACTTAAACTCTTACTTTTTTTATTATTTAACTATTTAGGCAAAAGGCCCATTAGGTACCCAAAAGTCTTACATATTAAAAAGGTAATTATGCAAAAACATTAAATGCAACTTGGCAAACATTTATTATAGAATTAATTTTTGTAGTGCAAGTATCAGTCGTGTTCGTCCACGGCTAAGATCACTAGGACGCCTTATTGAAGAGTTCAGCTAGTGGTTGAGAATGTAACGAGTTCGTTTCCAATCCTTTTTTCCTTTGAATTCTCCTTTTCTTTCACCTCTATTAATAAGTGCCAAGTATAAATTTAACGCTTGTAGCAAAATTATACTTGTGCCGTTGTGTGCACAATGTGCGTATTAAGAGATAATTTTGTAAGAAACGTAGAGTTTTTATTACCATATAAAATAAAACTTACATTACAAAAAGTATTACATTTTTATCTAAGTTTTATTTAAAAGATTATCATCAAGAAATAGACACCAAAATAATTAAATTTGATAATACTACTAAGATTTTAAGGACATATAACATTTCTTTTTTCTACTTTAAAGACTTGTTGATAAAATTGTGGTAAAAAAAATTACGTCTTTAATAAATGTTCGAAAAATTGCTCATAAGTTTTAAATGATTTAAGAGATAACTCGTTGTATTAATAATACCATGTTGGTTATAGAAATTACAAAAAACACTGATTATGAATCAATGTTGTTGAGTCATACAAAAAAGCTTAGGCACATAATGAAGAAAATGAAGGTGAATGTTCTAAGAACTAAATATCTGTATGAAAATATGCGTGTGTATCTTTTTTTTTTTTTTTTTATCATAAGTTAATAATTATTCTTTTTAAAGTCAGACGAGATTGATATTTTTAGTATTTTTTTTTCATGTCAATTACTTTATTTAAACTTATCTTTATCATTAAGTTACCAAGCGCAGTAGTCGTTCCTAATAGAAAAATTCAAGTAAACGACGAAGATGTTGCGTAACACTCTGGCTCTCATCACCGAGGGAACATCAAGCTAGACAATCTTCAATAAAGAAGACTGCGTCAACTGGTTTTGGGATCAGTCTGCTGAAAAAGGTCAAGAGTAGCCATTACAGAGGAGATTTTCACAGTGCAGATGACCTAAAAAGCCTAGAAGACTGTTTTCACAGACCTTGCGACACGAGAACACTTTTAACAAATGACAGGTACAAGCTGTTAAGTCGTTGAGGAGCTGGGGTCTTCATTTTGCTACAAAGACCGAACAAAAGATTTTCAAGAGTTTTTAAAATTGTTGGGTAACTATTGAGGAGGCGATGCACTATCAGATGTCAAACTGATGAGTATGCTACCTTATATTTTTAGAAAAATAGCCAGATGATTGTATCATGAATTTCAAATTTGGGGCGACTTTAATCGTGACAAGCAACATGTTGTTACAAGCGACTGCTCACAGACTAATACAATTATAATAATCTGTTTGATGATTGACACCAGCAGATACGGGAAAAAAATGTCTATCTTTCTATACAAATTTAGATACATCGTCTCTAGGTTGTTGAGCCATCATTACTCTAAAAATGATTTGAACTATCATACAAAATTTTTTTACCCAAGTACAAGAAAGATATGTACCAGATTATTGGTAGTCTTGAGGACTCCGAAGATTTTGACTTGCACTGGGTGTGTCAGAAAGACTTGGGAAGTCCTACGCATCTCCGTCACCTCCCAAAAAGATGTGAGTTTCAAGAGCCACGTGTACAGTTATCACAATTTAAGTATAGTAGTCGAAATTAAAAAAACATATGAAGTGGTACATAAATCAAAACAGAATGAAAGGAGAATTGAGAAAAGCATAAAGGGCAGACAGAAAAAACAAAACAAAAATTTGAAGTCGAGTTCAGTCGCACCACAGCTTACAGAAATTTATGGGGCTAGAGCACAGATAGTGTCCCCAGAGACAGTGACAGTCTACGCCATGTTGGCTTTGATGTAAAAGAAGTTATCTTAGGCTATTAGTAGGGGACCATTAAAATCAACGAATGAGCCCGTAGGTTTTTAGCTACCAAAGAAGCAGGCTTCACCAAATGCCAGAGTCACTAAACCAGCGTACATAATATTGTGTAATACATATAAAAAAGTAAGACATAGGATATCGAAGTGCCCAGATCTCGAGCGCTACAACTGTCAACAGAAAGGGCATTTGTCAAATGTGAGCCCTACCTGAAAAATTCAAGTATAGACAGTGTATAACCAAACCCTGATGTTCCAAGTATGATGTCGAGAGGAAACCTGACCTTAGAACAAAGAGATCAACTTTTCAGGACACCATAATACAAGAGTTGGGAGGAAAGCCAAGTGGTTAGAAAAAGGAGAACTTTTCTGAAATGCCGGGAGCTGCTTGACGTTGTACTAAGGTGGGTCACTGTTACCAATAGTGGATGCATGTGATTGTATGAGGATCATGGGTAGACGAGTTATTATCGAGAAATACACTGCTTGTATGCGAGAAAGAGAGAGAGAGAGAGAGGGAGAAAGAGAGAAACAGGAAGATAATGGGCAAGGTATCGTGAAAGAGGGGGGAGGGGGGAAGACAGAGAAAGGGAGATAAATAAATTTTGAGTGGATATGTAGCAAAGCCAATGAGAGTATCGTTCGTATCAATGACCTAGTTGATTATTAACTATGTATTAACAATAAATTTTCTTAGTAATAGTGAATTATTAAATTATTTATTCAAAAAGCATAGCAGTTATAACTTGTACAAACAGACTTATTGTATGTCTGGTACGTATGATGAGTGTGCATGATAAAAAAAAAATTATTTAATTTATATCTTGTACTTCAAGTAAATAAGTATCCTGGTTTCTCGCTTTGCCCGTCTGGTAACCCTAAAACGGAGTATTGACACATTGGATGTGATACTTGCAAGTAGAAACAGTAAACTTCAAAATCCCTTTGCTGGATGACGTTTATGAACAAGATTTTAATTTTGTAACTTTGTAAGATAAATTTTTATTCTAATTTTGTAGAAAGATAAATTGATGGATTGGTTAACACATTCGTAAGAAGCCAATATTCACAATTATACTTACATCAAATTAGATTATTTTTGTCAAATGTTTACGTACAGAAATGCTGTGATTAAGGAATTATGAAGTATATAAAAAATTACCGTAAGCCATTTCCATCATCCCAAAAATAATACTTCGTGTTCATATTCTTTAAATCCAGTACTGAATTTTCTCCACGTAAAATTATTTTGTCCCACAAAATAATCTGAAAAGTAAAGTAAAGATTTATTGTTTTGGGAAATATGTTTATCAATACTTAAAAATAATGAAGGTTTTATTTTATAACTTCCTTGTATATTTACGAAAATTCTTTTAGGCTTAACGTTATAAATATGACCGACTCTCTGACGAACGCCAGTTAGTATGTCATCTGAGATATCATCTGATATGTCAGCTGAAATGTAATGGCAATGTGTCAGGTGTAATTTACATAAAAATGTTAAATGAGATGGTAAACTGTTAAATGTTACAAATAGTCAAGCTAGTCTTTCAATTAAACTCTACCATCCATTTGATAAATCTAGAAACGTATCTATTAAGGTGGCTCCTCACCCCTATACAGCACGTATTTATAATATTTTATTAAAATGTTTATTGAAAGTTATAACAAGTGTCATTTAGCCTGACAATATTATAGCTAGGCTAAACATTATGCGATTTTTTTCATAAAATTTTGTTGATAAATTTCTGAGATACAAAAACTTGGAAAAAATTCAACAAATTACTGTAACGTTTTTTTAATTTACATCTAATATTTAATTTTATGGGCTCATTCTCTTCCTTGAACAAAATCATTGGGAGTTACCACTGACAAAATTGCAATAACTTAGATAGGTTTCCCATAAATTTAATTTGTTTACTTATTCTTCGTATTCTCATATAAACAACTGAACTTTGTGGGAAACCTATCCAAGTTATTGCAATTTCGTCCGTGGTGACTCCCGATAAATTTGTTCAAGGAAGAGAATGAACGCAAAAAATAAATATTAGATGAAAATTGAAAAAGATTACAGTAATTTGTCAATTTTTTCCAAGTTTCGGTATCTAAGAAATTTATCAACAAAATTTTATGAAAAAAATCGCATGATGTTCAGCACTAGCTATAATATTGTCAGACTAACTGACACTTGTTATAACTTTCAGTAAAAATTTTAATAAAATATTCCAAATACGTGCTGTATAAGGGTAAGGAGCCACCTTAAATTATAGCAGTTGTACGAAATAAGTTTTACTTGACTTTTTTGGAACTAGATTTGTAAGAATCAGAATACAACTATTCTGTATAAATCAAAACAATTTTTCATAGGTTGTACGTATACGCAATCACTTTCTAAGATAAATTTGCAATTTACCTAATATCGAACATGGCAGGTTTTGAAAAATACAGGAATAAAAACTAAAGATTCAAAACAAAATAGTTCAACATAGTTTTGATTTTGATCGCTTGAGGAATTTATCAGTGAGACATTCTAGTGCTTATAGCCACAGACAATTAAGACTTATACTTTATACTTATACACGTAATACTTGTGTATCTGCAAGGCTGATACAGCATATCGAAAGGTGTAACAAGGATCTGTACTTTTTTATAAAATAATGTATACTTGAGTCGGTTATCAGACTTATTTTACTAACTATAGGTATACAGAATGGTTTTTACGTGACTCACTATAGTGTTTATGGTACTAGAAATCATAATAAAATTATTCGACACGGAGCAAAAATTTAATTATACGTTATGCAAGGATGTGACTTATATCTTCATATGTGTACGTAATCCCATGCTAAGTTTAATTTGCGCCTAGCCATACAGTTCATTTGGCAGCTTTTGAAAAAATATAAGAAAAAAAAGAAACAATAAAAAATATAAGGGTTGGACGTCATTTCATTGTTAATCTTTAGAGTGCGGCATGCTCATTATCTGAGCCTAAATTATTATATCTGACTTGTTTAAAAGTAACTAATTGGAAACAAATTTTACATAGAATTTATGGATTTTTTATATTTAAAGTCACGTTTAAAATTTTTTTTTTACTCTGTGATATTGAATTAATATTTTCGAGGTAAAAAAATATTCTCTGTGTAACATGGTCGTAAAAATTAGACAGCGTGTTAAAAAAGTTTTTATGTGATAACCTCGATTGAGAGATTTTTTTTTTTTAAGGACTGGGGTTAATTTTTAAAATATTATTATTCTTTTAATGGAAATTCAAGCATTTCTTGAGATTACATTCTAAACCATACCCAGTGATACAAACTGAAGAGCCGAAGAAGGCAATTTTAAAACACGAAAAATTGTTGCCTAAAAATTTGATTTTTAATAATAGTTATACTTTTTTACCTGTTTGTTTATTTTGATATCAAGTGACTGTTAATTAAAATTAAATAGTGCAACCTTAGTTAAGTATGCAGACTTGTTAACAAGTAAATTAGTAACTAAGGAAATAGTATTATAAGTTCCATGTCAGCGAAGAATAATAAAAAGGCCGGAGTGATAGTGTAGGACGAAACGAGTAATTGCTTTGAGAACAAGATTTGATGGAAATTGTTCTGGAAAGTGTTTACGCTATCAGTTTCAGGCCGATTTTGGGTAATGGTGTTAAACAAACGTCTGAGGCGGGGTATAGGGCAGTGGAAAAGGTAGTTAGCAGTATAGGTCTGTTCGGTGATATATCGGGTATTTCTGAGGTTGTATTGAGTATTTTTGACACAGAAGAGTGCACTTTTTTATGTAATAAATGTGTTAAAAAAATTTTCTACCACAGAGTTCTACAGTTTTCTTTATCTAGGATGTTAATGATTGCATGGTTACTGCTGTAAACGGTTTTTTACTTGATATAAAGAGACCTTTTGTGACACCTTCCAACACTGACGTGGCTTCTAAATAATTTATTAAGGTTGTTGCATACTTTCGTGTCTTTCTTAATGTAAGGTTGTAACAGTAGCGTTGGTAGCTTTCTGTTTATTCCTGACATTTTAATTATATCTGAAATTTAAATCTCGACGCTGTCTTTTTTATTTTTTTTATTTTTTCGGTTCTTGAAAGAGCGAAAGTTTGCATCCGGTGACCTGTAGTTAACGCTAGCAACACGATTAATTGTCGTGCTACCTCATTGATATCTCATTTTTTTCTTGAGACCAGTAGAAGTCCAACACAGTTTTGGGGTTCCAAATTGAGCCATATTTCTACTTAACTGGTCCTAAATGATTTACACCCTTAAAACCGTTTTGGTCTGTTATCTTGGCCGACTTAAGGACCGATAAGTAAACTTATTGCTGATCTGTAAACTCCTATTAAAGAGCTGGATACTGCTTCCTTTTAAAATATTTTTGTTAAAAAATCTAAAATACTTTGCTGAATGGATTGATGTTACTTTCTGCACAGATAACCTACCACTTTTTCAAGTAGTTGGAATATTGTTTTAAAGATTAATCTATTAGTAAAGATAAAAAAATTTCTCAATCTAAATGCTGTATTAATAAGATTGCGGCTATGAGGGTAGTTTTTTTCCAAATTGAAGCCGCTTAAGTATAAGAATAACAAAATTATTTTCAGTTTTTAGTTGCAATGGTTGGGAGTCCAGAATTGAGTAGAAAAGAGGGTACCAAGGCTCGGTCAGCCAGTCTAGTACAACCATAATACCTTATGTTTTTTATTTTTCGCAAAGTTTTTTGAATTACTGAGCATAAAGGGAACGCATAGCAAAAGTAACTATTGCCATGCATACCTGATCACCTTACCATATTTTTTGAATTTAATACCTTCCATTTGGCTTATTCATGAGATGGCAGTAGTACTTTCAATGTGAAAAAGAATTTGATAGTTTTCTACAAGGTTGGCAAAAGTAAAGCTGCCGTTAATTCTATTAATTAATGGAAAAAACTTTTTCATTTTCCTTCTGATGACCAAAAGCTCTTTTTTCTTTTCAATAAGCTCCACAGCCCGATATAGTTCCATCCGTATACATTTTGAGGTCGTACTTAGTTTTCTGATTGGGTTTCTAGATTTTTGTCAATTTTTCCTCACTATCGAAATACCTCTAAAATAGTTTTATTTATCATAATTCTCTAATTTTCCTTGAGTACTTAAAATTTTTCTCTTTCACAATTTTGAGTATAGAGATACCCATAGTTTGCTGCTGTGCAATCTTTATCTTCTTTTGTCAATCTTACTGTCATTTTTTTTTTAATCATAAATAGAACATAAATATTTGCACTTGGAATCGATGCAGTCATTATAATGCATTTAAAAACCCTCGGCTTGTTGTACGCGGTGTTTCTATCGAATTAAAGGACTCTGATATCATTGGATGCATAATAAATCAAAATCTACCCGAGTGTGATAAAGATCTTGTCAAGGTAGTTTACATATATCCGCCGTGTGACGGTAAGAATTTTTGGTCATATATTATAGAGGTCTCGCCAGAATATCATAAATCCTTATGCAGAAAAGCTTGTGTCTTTATCAATTGGTTATCTTGTCGAGTAGACAATCATGTGTCTATACTGTGATGCTATGAGTGTTTGAAGATTGGCCATTTTGCTAAGGAGTGTCAAAGCGTTCGAAGATGCCAGATCATTGATCCATACCTTGTTTATTGTTTACCTAAACGAGCGACTGTCTTTCACCGTTCAATATGGTCTGTCCCATTTTTTTTTCTCTAAACTTCTTATAGATTTTCTAGAGGTCACTTGTGAAAAACTTTCGTAACTTGTCACTGCTAAAGTAATCATACTGAGACTACGGATACTCCAGTCGCAGAACACACTAGACAACTCGATCCAGAGAAGTGTAAGGCAGCTCAAGCAGAGTTTAAAAAGTTGGCACCAGTAGGTATTTAAATGAACCCTAAGCCAGTGCAATTCATATGGTCAGGAAAAAAAAACGTTTTTCAGCTTATATGTACATTACTACTTTTTGAATTTATTGGTAAAAAGTTTCACTCTACGTTACTTAAATACAAAGCTAACAATAAAATCTCTGTTGCTCCTTCAATTGTTATTAAAACGATTGTAGCCACACCCTTCACAATTTTTTCGTACGTTTTTATGCCGTTTGGTTATCAAAATACCTCCCACAAGAAAACCTCTCTAAGCTTACCTCGCCAAATTCAATGGTTTTAAGACATGTTGCAGTATACTAAAAAAATAAGAGACACATGTTATTTCCCTTGTGCTGATGTCCACTTTGAATGGGAGAGAATCACTCTTTAATATTTTATTTACGAAAATGATTTTTTTATCATATCTTGGCATCTAATAAATATTTTTCAAAAAACCAAGTGCAAAATATTTGTAATAATGAAGGTACTAACGATCTAAGGTGTTGCTATCCTTAGTTTATTTTTTTTTTTTTAAATTAATGTTAATGCTTTTTCACACAAAAACCAATGTATGGACGAAAAAAAAAATTTTTTTTTTAACATTTGCATTCACTATACCAAATATTTCAGTTGACGTCTTTCACTACTATTGGAATAACCATCTCAAAATACTGTAAACTATGCCATGAAGTAACAGATAAAAATTTATATAAAGCATGTAAATAATAAAAAAAAATTTTTTTTTCTCGAGACGTATTTCACGTTGAATAATGAAGACACTTTTTGTTTTTTTCTGAAATACCAATATTTAGTGAAATAGTGAAATGTACTACTTGTATTGTTACATTAGACTTGTATATTTGTATATTTTTTAAGATACATGAATTAATCTTTTCCTGCTTTTCACAATTGAGTAACAGTGTCTCATTCTTTAATTTTTCGACTGCAGTTCTCTTTAAAAAAGTGTTTGAAACACAACGTCTTCATCCATCACCTTCATCTTATAATACCAATGTTGTTGCATCCTTTTATTTCGCAACGTAGATTACAAGAATCTTCAAAGGAAAGCTCAACTGGATTTTTAAATTTCTTCGGTTCATTAGTGATACAACCACTTTTATTCCACGAATATTTGAACACATTCCTATACTTTAGTGAAAAAATTGATTCTGAACTGAAGATTAAATTTTTATGGTATTATTCCTTAAATGTAAATTAAAATCGTAAGGGTGCAGTTCCACGTAATAGAGCTGCTCTTTCCACCTAACGAGACTAGGAGTCACTTTTCTCTTGACGCTCAGCTCTCTTGTGCCAGCGAGCAGCTAGAATTCAGCAATAGTATTGTACAGCCAATCGTACCAATGATTTCAGGGCTAGATGTAGCTAATGCACACTCGGTACATGTAACTCTGTATTGAACAAAGTACTTTTTTTGTTGTTGTTGAACCAAGAGGTTTTCTTGTGTCTCATCATTTTGCATCATCTAGTAATTTATGAACACAGTAGCCTTAGAACTACTAATTAATCTGATGGAGCCACTGGAAACAGGGAACAGTTACGATAAATACATTATTGTCGAAAAAAAAAATGTATAAATATATATTCAAAAAGTTTTTTCTAGAAGCTTAGCACGAGCAAACAGTTAGTTACAAAAAAAATTATAACAATAAAATCATGTTTATTGACAAAAATGATAAGACAAAAATTAAAAATCAAAAGTATTAATCAAACAGAGAAAGATATAAGAAAAATAATAATTAAGATCGCTACTAGAACGAAAGATCACAAAAAATACTGCTAAACGAAGGTACGACGTAAGGATACAAATTTACAATTTTCGAAATATACAATAACTCAAAAAAAAAATAAAAAAATAGATATGATAAAAACAGATGTTTAAGGTATCAAGGATGAAGACTTAAACCAGGTAGATTAAGAGTCTAACTCTTAGTAATTGTAAATTTTGAACGACAATACTAAAAAAACAGGTCAAATTACAGTAAAAAAATTTAAAAATTATACAGAAAAAAATAACAGTGTTTTGAAATAAAGAAGGCAAAATTGAAAAATCTCGATTTTAACTCTTAGAAATTTCCGTACCGATACAATTAGAAAAAATATTAAGAGTAAAAGAAGATGTACAACAGAAATTCAACTTAGTTAAAGTAACATAATCTTATGATTAAAAAAACAGTGAAGCTTATAAAAAATAAAGAAAAATACAAACAAATAAAAAAACTCATGATACTGGGTAAAAAATACTCTACTGCAACAATTAAATTATAGAAAAACGGAAGTATTAATCTATGACAAAAAAAAACTAACTTAAGTATATAAATTAACATAAACCAAAAGCACATTAAATAAATTTACAACGATATAGGATAAAAGAGCTACGGAGACACCTGGCGCCTAAACTAATAGCCAGAACACAGGAAAAACATATAAGTTGAGACAAAGTAATAAGGTTAGTAAAGCAAATAGAAGAATTCAAGTACAAAATAAAATTCACAAAAATTGTGGATAGTAAGTAAAAAAACGAATGATGAACCAAGCAAGTATTAAATCCCGGCATAAAAAACAAAAATGGAAGTTATTAAATTAAGGCCAACTTTATACATACCGTACAAAAGTACAGGAAAAAAATACATTTAAATAGAGAGTAACATTTATTAGATTCAGAATTTTCTAACTCATATAAATTGATGTTATTACTAAAACATCTACCTAACGTTAATAGTTACTGATCACCAAGTCCGTAAAACTCTACCTTTGCTAATCCATACGATTTTTATTTAATACTTGATTTCATGTTTTTATTTTTACAAATGTATGTGTGCATATTTCTTTAATGCATGCCTCTTAACAAAAAAATAAATGCAATACCTATGCTTCTTTTTTTTCAATTATTATGCCTTTTGTGAACTCAGTTTTTCGTTGGAGATTTTTTTTCTTATGAAACAGTTCGTGTTCCTATATTTTAAAATCATTTTTACTTTCTTCATTTCTCCATATTTTAAATACAAATTTTTTACATTTTTTATTGCTATCTTGATTTTTAATATATTTTGGATTTCAGCTTTTAAAAACTTTACATTACTAAGAATTTCAATCTTAGTCTGTGCATTTTTCACTTGGTATACATTTTAATACACTCGACTTTGTATCTGTTTTCATCTCTTCATTTTAAATAATAACCCTTGTATTATTGTTGCTGTTTAACTAGCCCTGTCTCTGTTGGTCTTTGTATGAATGGTCCATCTTTATTTCTCCATCAATGAACCTCAGTGTCAGTGCTAGCATGAGACTACTTGAGGTTCTGTTATTATTTAATAAACCGGGTAACTTTCAATAAGCTTATGTATTTTAGTCTAGTTTTCTGATAATACGAATCGATCATTTTTGTAACCTTTCTGGTGTCATATCCCTTTAGAATCTCCTGTAATTTTGTTTCGCATTTGTTAATAGATATGCTTAAGTTATTTTCTTAAATCTGTAAACGTTGTTCTTTTTTAATGTGCACCTTCTGGTGAATCACTAAATTAATAAGCTTTTAATAACATATTATTTTCTATTTCCTGCTTTTGGATTGTATATCAGATTTTTTTTTACATTTTTTACACATTTTTTCACGTACCTACTATTCTAAGTCTCAAAATGAGAGGTATACGAATGTGCCTTCAAAACTGGAAGTACGTTTCTGCGTTGGTTGTTTCCTAACACACATACTTCATTATTGCCACTATTCTTCCCTTTCTATTTGAAACTCTTATTTCTGTTATTGAAATTCCCTTTACTCTTCTTCGACTTATGCGCCTTATTTATTCGTTTTTCTTATTTTTTTCCTTTCATATAAACCAATTATTTTTATAACATTATCTTATAATCCTTCTTGACTGAATTTAATATATCGTTTGTGAATTTCTGTTTTTGTCACTCTTATTTTTTTCAAGTCTATACTACTGTTTGCATTCTCTTGCCATTACTTCTGTATTTTTCTCTCAGCTAGTAATTGCCAGTATCTCTTAGCATGAATAGAGAAATCATAACATCACAATGGCTTTGAGAGGTATGAAATACCCTTCACTTATTACGTAATGTTGATGCGTTGATTACAATTTGTATCTAGCAAAACTGCAAGCTATTTAAACGCGATTGAAATACAAAAAAAAAAGTTTAGGATGAATTTTCTCTACGATTCTTCATCCACTGTTTCTAAGTTGTATAATCTAGCTTTTTTTAAATTAATCTTTTAGTACCCCATGTACATCGTGTGTATCTTAAATACAATACATGTTTCAAAAATTAATATATTATAATCTCTTATAAGGTTTTCCATCATTTTTCTGTTATATAACATTACGTGCAAGTTCTAAAAACTTTTTTAAAAAGATGTTATTTTATTAAAAAAAAAAAAAAAAGTGTTTTCCTTACTTAGGGCAGAAAGTACAACTTGCGCACCCGAAGGGCGCGGTTGTTGTAAGTTCGTGCCCGAGGTGAGAACGACATTTCTTCCCACCCATAGATGAAATGAAAAGTAATAAGCGGGCGGAAAGTGTAACCTAAGGCAAAAAGCTTCACGCCCAAGGGATGGATTCTTACTATGCAGCAATTTCTTCTCAGTTAATCCAGACTAGCAAAAATTAGGCGTGATATATTTCTACCTCACCAACTTATTAATATTCTGTCACTAAAATTTTTAAAAATTTTAAGACTTTTACCAAAATCTAAGTGTAATCTAACGGAAGCTGAACCCTTGACCTAAAGAAATTTTATGTACTTTTAAGTTATACGGTACAAAAAAAACGATATTGTGCATAAAGATTGTGCAATTATCGTTGGAATGAGTATAGTCACGTTAGTAAGGTGAGGTTTCAATAAATATTTCAATATTTAATAACTGAACAATTATAAACAGTATATTATGAGATAATACAGTATAAACAATATGTAGGCGAGCCAGTATAAGACTATGCAGTTTCATCGAATCTTCCGATGATTTAAAAACAACTTCCTACCACCTACGTTGACTACGTCTCTAACGTCATGTTCACACACTAATACGTAAAATGTAATTGTATCTAAAAAATTAAGACAAACCATCCGGTAGTACCATTTTTTTCAAGAACATGGTATTACATGCCAGAGAATGTCCCTTCAGGACGTTCATCACATATGGATTTTTTGACAGATAGTATTCAAATATCAAAAGTATACTCCAAGTAGCATTAGAAGTACCCAAAAAATAATTGCATATCGTTTCACTGTACCCTTTTTCACACGTTAATTTTAAAAAGTTTCACTTTAACATGTAACCTTATGAAAAAATCACTTGAAATTGCATTTAGAAGGTCTGTATAAGACTCCAAATTTTGGTTCATATCAAAGATTACTTTGAGGTAAACCTGTTTCATTTTCAAATAAATCTATGATTTTTTATATTTTTGTAACACAAAAAAGAAGGGGTCAAACATTCGTAAAAGCGTGTATGTAAGTACATCCATATGAGAAAAATAATTTCCAGCGTTGCTGCATATAATTGCGTTCCTCCCAACTCTCTGAACTTTAAGCTGAACTTTTCCCCTACTAACTATGTGATGAACGGCCTTAGATAAAAAGTGCACCTTAATTACGAAGGAAATTTTCTGAAAGAGAAAATGCAATAAAAATGAATTATTGTACATATACGATACTAAATGTTTATTAATATACATGAAAGCCTATGCTAGAATATACTAATTTTCGGAAAAAATAATAAACCAAAAAAAATTTATTTCATTAAATAAATCGTTTATTTATCACCGCCATTTATAATACAGCCAAAATAATTAATAAACAGTTAATTAAAATTAACACTAAAAATAAGTTATTAACCACACGATATAATAAGAAGCAATCGACTTCTCTACATCGGGCAGGTCAGGGGTGTTACTCTCTTTAAAAACCGTTTTTTTTTGTTTTTTTTTTTAAATTGGTTAAAAGAAAATTAAATACAATTCATAAAATTAAAAATGTGTAGTGTCATGGCGTTATGTGGTGATGTGGTTTACAAGGGACCAAAAGTACATCAAGAGGCTGGGGTGCAGGGAGAGAATCAAGCAAAATCCACTTTCATTACACTTTTTCTCAGCGTCACCAATCTAAAATCGTTGATGTACTCTGTAGTGCAGAATGTGCTTCTAGAAGTATAATTTCAAAAATTATTTTACCATCAAATTGGAAATTCTGACAATAGTCCGGGCACTAGAAAGGTTTTTACTCGTTTTTACTTAGAGCTCGGGATCTATTAAAAACTGGTTATTATGCTATAACTTATTTATTTACATGCCAGACATTGAGTAGCCGATTGAAACGTTGAATACTCGTAGTCCAAAGTTATGATATTAAAATTGTTAACATTAGCGAGGCCACAAATAGTTGCACTCATATGTTGAAAGTCTCTAAATCCGAAAAAAATAAAAAGTTAACATTTATACCTTAGCGACAAAGTATAGTAGCCCGGTTCTGTTAAGGGACTTTAGAAACTAGAGAAAAAATCGGTCACGAGGGGTCTGTGGACCTCCGATAGAAACTAAATTTCTTCAGCTTTTTGATACACAAAGAGAACTCCAGAGCAAGTATTGTATGCATGCGCATCGTTCAACGCTAGCTCGGCTGACTATTTACAAACATAGCCTGTATAAATATTACAGCCACTCTACTCAAGAGCTAACGCAGTACAATAAATTACCGTACTGCATTTAGTTCAGCCACATACCATCGTGTTATGACTCACAAGTAAACGTGGCACGGTTTTCTATACTACCGTTACTTCCTACTCCATCGTACTGCATTTTCTCTGGCAGCATACTATTGTACAACTCAAGTATTTCATAGTGATCCATACGTATGTATGAGATAACATAAATGTAAGTATGTTTAGAAAATTTGACTCATGCAGACTTTACGTGCTTTTAATATGAATGTTAATGAAAAAATTATGCAGATGTCCATATCTCTTTTTTTCCGTATAATCACTTTCCCCTACATATAACTGTCCATATAAGTCACCTTTCCATTAACACACGCGCACACACACACACACTAGTGAGCCTTAACCTTTCTGCATGCTTGTCACGCCAGCTCCCCAGAAAGAAATACGACTTCAGGTGAACTTTTTTAGAAATTTTCCTTTCTAGACTTCAATTACTTTATTTACTTCTATTGCAGTGTTTTTTTCTTTAACAATTATAAATAATACACTACTAAAATAACAAAACAAAATTTCATTAGATTTTTACGATAATTCATTACATAAAAATTGATAAGTTTATGTATACTGTATTTTTCTTAAAACAAAATTGAAAAGATATCGAAGATGGTTGTAACTGTTTACAGCTTAAATTGAATATAATAAAATCGATAATCTTAAAAAATCGTTAAATTTCATTTCCAAACTTGGAAAAAAGTCATGCAAAGTTTAAGCATTATAAAAACCAACTTTATCAATAATTTTAAAGATAATAATTTATAAACACATTTTTAAGATATTTTTGTCAAACTCAAAATTAAATTTTTAACGAAATAATTGAAAGTAACACAAAATTTTGTTTTATTAATGGTTTCGTGAGTTCTGAAAAAACCTTTTTGCATAAAACGTTAATATATCATTTTTTTTTTTTTTTAAATAAGTTATTTTCATGACTTGGACTTCATTAGCTTCAATGTTATTACCCATAAAAAGTCACAGAACATATCAATTGATATTTTATATAATTAAATCGTCGACAAAACATTAAAAAACTTAAGTAATATGGATTTGTCATTTGGTTGTAAATTATTTAATCAGATTGGCCACTGAATTTTCAAATCGAAATTCTCTAACTTTTTTTGACTTTTTCTATGACAAATTTGTAGTACTCCCTGACATTATTTTCAACCATACCAGTAAAAAAATATTGGAAAATTTAAAGATTATTAAATAAAAATAAGAACTTCATAGTTTTTTAAAAATACAAAGCATTTTTATTTAAACCGTAAGCACGAAATAAAAATTTCATCGTATACTTCTATTTCACTTATTTAAACAAATAATCATACAATTTTTGAACATTTTTTACATTATGTATAATTCAATAACAGGTACAATGTTTAAAAACTTTTAGAAGTCTTAAAATATTATAAATTAGAATTTAAAACTATACAACATAACTCTAATAAAGAATCAAATTTAAAGATGACTTTTTCTTTTTTATTTTAATTTCTTCTATCTCAGCATCAAATATAGCTGCTTCTTGTTGCATTTTTTTAGCACTTTTTTCTTTTTATTTGCCAATTCTTTCAAATTGATTTTTCGCAATTTTTCAGATTTTTTGGTTTCTTCTTCAGTTTGATTTTTTTTTCCTTCTTTCTAGAGCTTGTGTGTACAAAGAATATGAACTTCTGTAACTTAAAATCAAACTTTTTGAAACTTCAATACTTTGCATTCTTTCATAAAAATTAACACAATCGTACACAATTCTTTGTGCAATTAAAAAGTCTTCGTCGAGATTTTCAATTACAGTCTCTTTATTTACTAGATAACGTGAAAAACAGTTGCGAAATATCACACAATTCTTTTTTATCATTTGAATTGATTAATTTTTCATTCCATAAATTATCTAAAAGATCTTTTGACTTTTTACAAATAAAAATTATCTTTTTAACAAACTTCTTCAAACTGCTTTACTGCACTATTTATATGATATGATATAGCTGGCACAAATAGTCAGAAAAACGTTACAAAGAAAGTCAACACAGAGAAAAATAAGATATATTGTTGAATTAAATTTTTCTATACCTCGCCGTAAACGGATCACCGATTTCTTTTACACTTACAATTCAATAAAAATAATTACTTACGTCTTAAGAATAAATTTTCTCGGTTAAGAATTTCATCCACAAATATAAATATGTATCAAAATTAGAGTCAAAATTATATTACTATATGAATATCGAAATCTCGCACGATTAATTAATGAAAATATTCCATCATTTTATTTTAATGTGAGTTAGATTTTTATCTAAATTTGCTTTAATAGTTTTATTCCATGTAAGGAAAAATAAATATGCTTATCTGATTTTTGTTTATTTTTTTTCAGAATTCGGTTGGATTATGACTAAATACTTAAACTATGAAAAATAATTTAAAAACTCTATAATTTGTAAATTTATTAGGTACATACGTCACTGAAAATTTTTTTTCGTTATTTTCATGAAGCGGTGGAGAATTTATCTGTACATATTAAAGTGAGTTGAAGCATAATTTTTAACGACATTTATTCATGAAGTAAAACATGAATACAGTTGAATCGTTGGTAGTTGATATTACACTGCAATTCACTATACAGATGATGGCACTTACTTACATAAATACATTTTCATACAAGAACTGATATGTAATACCACAACATGTCTATACTTGTCAAGTTCACTCCTGTGTATATAGGTAAGCTTTATTTCACGCGTGTTTTGTTTTGATTCTGTATTCTTTCAAAGTCCCAAATGTCAACTGTCGGCTGGCGCAGACCTCACTTTTTCAACTCCCGCCGAATATTGTCGGCGCTACACGATGTCAGCTATTATAGCTATGTATACATTAAGCTCGATTGAGAGGCCAATCCACGAGTGGCACGAGTCGGACGAAGAAAAGCTTAGCTAAGAAGTTCCCGTTTAAAATAACATTGAAAAATTTGAGTTAAGCTTTTCTTCATAAAAGTCATCTATGTACATATACGAATACTTACACGCGGATTGGCAGCTTGATTAAGCTTAACTGGTATAGTTTGCCTAATTACCGACAGAGATGTTTGATGTTTTTTTCTAAACTCATAGTAACAATGAAATTTCTGTCTTTTTAGAAAACAACGCAAATTCTCTGACTTTCCATGACTTTTGACAATTCCCTGACTATCCAGTTTTTCCTGACGAGTAGCCACCCGGTTTAATTAAGGAGGTAGCTTCGGGCAAATACTTCGAGTGGTCTAGCATAGGTGTAAGACCTCCACAATTTACTTTATAATGCTCATTCTTATGGAAAATCTTTGGAAATTTAGAATTAGAAAATAACAAGCTTGTCATAAATTATAAATTTACTTTGTTCTTAAATATTAAACATGATACAATAAAATTATTTAATAGTCTTGAGAAATAGTGTTACATCAGCAAGAGGTATTTTTTGTGTATAAGCTTGCGCTTAATAACCCAGAATCCATACGGGCCATGCAGATGAATCATAGCGCAAGGGAACTGTGGAGGGCTCGCGGCAAAGTGTCTCCTCGTATTTTAAAGTGATAAGTTGTTACCCTTGCGGTTCTGAGGAAGGGTATACAACTACCTTTAAGACGAGGGTGCAAGTTTTGTAGCTGTTCCAGAGTGGCTTAGAGTCTACCACTGTTGTCCTTAGCAGCGGTGCATACTCTAGCCTTTATGTGGAGAAAACAGGAAAAAAATGTCTCCAACTCGCTATGCGTCTACAGGCTACCTCTGCCGTCTCAAGCGGTGGGGCACGTCCAAAAGTTTACGTCTGCGTCATAATTATTTTTTATGTACTTCAGCTATTAAGAGCGTTAGAGAAGTTTGTACTTAAAAAACGGGAAATTTGGAAATTTAAAATATAAGAAACTTAACTTTATTCAAGAGTTTAAAAAAGGTACACACGAATTAGCCAGCGAGTGAGAGAGCCCGCTCTTTAAGGAGGTTTGGGAGTATCATTCAGGAACGGGGAGTCCCCCCTGCCCACGCATCTGGGACCCCTTTATCGCGCACCTCCTCTTGCACTCTACAAACTTGAAACTGTACGACTGTAACTGCAAATATTTTTGAAAAATGCCTGGCAAGGCTTGATTTTTTTTGTCGAGCATCTTCCTTTTGTACCAAATTATCTATGAAAAAATTTTTTTTAATTTCAACAAATTTAGAATATACCTTAATTTGAATTGAAAGGCAAACCTAACCTTGCTCTCTCATAAGAGACCGTGTTAAACTGTCAATATTTTATAATTTTTTTCTCGAAAATTTCCCCTGGTGAAAAATCTGGAAAAATTCATGTGTACTCCTAAAATGCTCAAATATAACATACATTTTTTTTGGCACGTTTCTCCATTTTAAACTTTTCTCCCAAACGTCCTTAATGGAAAGGTATCTGGTGGAACTTTATAGCTTAGTGGAAAGGATACAAGTTCCTGCTTATACTAAACCATCACCTTTACTAGGTGTGGGTTAGCTCACGAAGACCGTTACTATGCATTGCCTTTTTTAAAACACTAAGAAATTTCTTAATGTTTTGTTTCAAAATTGTATATCAAGATTGTAGTTTAATATTATAGTCTGAAGTATCAATTTAATGCAGAAATTATTTTTATTAAATTGAATGGCATTTTTGATTATTACTATACTAAATGGAAACAAAGGCTTCCTCCAACGTTAAAAGCATTGTTTATGTTTTCTTTACTTTCCTCAATTCTTATATTACTTTGTATTAACTTCATGTATACATTTACTTTTCTTAATACACAGAAATACATCTGGTTGTGCGCTTTTCTTTAAAATAGTTATGTATTAGTCTGCCTCACGGTCAATACCAAATAATTTAATTATCGATCAGCAAGATAGGCCAAAATGAGTTATTTTCAAGTTGATTGTTCCTCCACCCCTACCAATACCAAAACACCTGATAAAATCATGAGTCCCTCACTTATCAAAGTTATTTTGATAACCCTGAATGATTTTGATGATCATTTGACGTTTTTTTTACGAACCACTGGAGTGAATGGTATAATCAATATTTTTTATAAATATTTTAATCTTGCAAGTGGAAATGTTTTTTCAAATCTGCAACGTGCCTTACCGTAAGTTGCAAGATTAAGTGCAAACAATTAATGATAATCAACAAAATAAAGTTTTTATGGTGTATTTGGTCAAAGTTTAAATCCAGGTTTTTGCATCACACAACAACCTGCGGTGAATAATTCCTTCTACAATTATACAGATAAAAGACACACATTACCTATCTTTCAAGTTCAGCATTCACAATCAAATGGTACATTTAATTACAACGAACTTTTAAGAAATGGAGCTCTACATTATTTTATTGACAATGATAGTAGCAACACTTAATGTACGTACATAAGCGAGACCCTTTCAAAAAGACTGAGACTTAATGATTTATCAAATACATCTGAATATAGCATAGAGAGGGACACTGTATTAACTCCACCAGGTTTAATTTTTACATCAACATGAGGCAATAATAAATTGTGATCAACAGTTTCATTTTTGAGATATTGATAATCAATATTAAAAATAGAATATTTCATCTGACAAATAGTTTTGTGTTAATACATACTGTACTAACATTCCTTCTACAATTATACAGATATAAGAGACACATAACCAGTATTACTAGTTCAGAATTCACAACATAATGATACATTAAATTGCAGTAGTATTTCAAAAGATGAGACTAAGAATTATTTTTCTCCTAAGAACAGCAACACTTAAAATACATCCATGAGTGTGAGCCCTATAAAAATATGCGGTTTTAATAATTTATCAAACATATCTACATATAGTACAAGGAAAGAAAACGCATTATCTGAAACAGGTAAGTCATTGATTTTTGCTAGTAACTCATATTTAATCTTCGATGAATTGGTAAATAATTTTCGGTTTCGTGCTATTTAAGATGATATTTGTTTCTTGAGCCGAAAGGGGGAGGCGGGGGCGCACGAGTAGTTGTAGGAAAAAATTAAAAGCTTACTCAAAAGTTTTTTAGACTTATAGCCCGTTGAAATTACTCCTTTTTTTACTCGAATGAGGTAAGAAATATAGTAGTTGTGGTTCAGAAAAGGAAAAAACGTATGCATGTGACTCGTAGCTTAAGTACTGAACCACATATTTGCTTGGTTCCTCTACGTTAGTTGAATTCAAAGTAGATAATAAGTAGTTTTGGTGCTTCCATGCGAAGAGCAATCAAAAAATTATAGTTTTTTATAATAAACATGTAACTCAAACGCCTCCTTTACATTTTTGTTATAGTTATCGGCACGTATTTGACGGCATTACATGATTTCTAGAGAAATTGCAACTTTATTTAATTTACGTTAAGAAAAACAACAAGAAGTAGATGTGCTCTCGCAGCTTAGAAGCTCGATATTTAAAAACCACAAAAATACAATTGATTGGACACATATACTAGAAAAGTATGAAGTATAGTAATCGATCGCAAATTCTTAGAAGGCTAGTAAGAGTAAGTGTGCAATATTTTAATTTCCGAAGAAGGGTGTACTTTTCTTTTGTATGACGGAAAAATCTTGAAGCACACACCTTATACAGATTTAGGAAGATTTAAACGTAACTTATGCAGACAAATCTGATTATTTGATTGAAAATTGGCCCACTATTGCACCAGCAATCGTAGATTTTCCAATAAATAATAAGAGTACGTACAAGTCATTTAAGTCTAAAGATCGAAGTTCTAGCAATTATGTTTGCTTAAAATAAGTATTTCGATCGACTGATCTTTAATAGAGTTTTTTAATAGGTTTGACCTTAAATAACTTTAATCGTTTAGTTGCAAATTAAAAATACAATGTCTCTGGATTTAGTATAATTGCAATAAACAAATATATATTTAGAGTCTAATGAGATTTTAGCTTTTTTTGTTTCCTTTTTTGTTGTCACTTCCAACAAGTACTTTAAGTTGCATATGGGAGAGAAACTTATGAAATAAAATCTTTCTAATTGTTTTATTTTCCAACTAGAGGTACACTTTTTGTTTATTTCACAAGATAAATTTTTTTTTCTAATTTTAATTTAATCGTTTTTTTCAGAGAAAAGATTATTTAAGCCAAGAATCTGACATAAAATGAGTTAAAAAATATTTATAGAAAATTAAGAATAAAAGTACAGAGACTGAAATATAACCAAACATCGTAATTTTTGGGCCTATAAGTAATGTTAAGTATACTTATGTTATAGTTAATGAAAGTTGTCTGTACACGTTGAAAAGTATTGCAAAAGCAGTTGTTCTTTTATAAAAGTTATTAAAAATTCATCTAAAATGTTTGGTTAGGAATGTTGGTTAGATTTTACAATTTTTTGATGATAAAGTGTTTTAAATACTTAAAGAACTAGTTTACAGTCATGTTACTCAATTGTTAAAAATCTGTTGCAAACGAATTTAAAAGTCTTGTACACGATTTAATCACCAAATATCAACGCTTTCATATTGTTCAGGATTAAACTAATTTTAATTGTACACAGTGTTTTATTTTATGAAATTTCACTTGCATTGTAAAAATCAAAACGTTTTCTAGCAATTCCGTACTATTATACCTGTAGTTACATTTTAATTTTAAGGCTAAATTCCCGCGCTAAATGTTATGATACGGAAGGACACGTTCTTTCTTAGTTTGAGGAATCCTTAGCTTTTATTTGCTCGATGATAACATTACTTTGCGGAGATTAACTATGACCTATAACTCTACCTTTATGATTGCTTCTACATAATATTACACGTATTACTTATACGACTAATATAAACATTGTACCTTTGCTTATTTGCTCTGTGAGGCAGCTTTATCGATATTATTATTCAGTCCACGCACAACTAGCTTTGCGAACGCTTCTCGAACCCATATATTATTGCTTACATTAATTAAAGTTTTGCTTATTACAATGTTAAAAAGTTGAGTGTTTCTTGTTACTTTCCCTATATCCTAATCTATGAATTGACACTAGTGGCTCGGCTCATCCGGCGCCTTTATTTTATACATACAGTCCACTTAAAATCAAACACAAATGTTTAAAAAACATGTCAACTGTATGAACTAAAAATGACATGATTACTGATATAATTTCGTTTAGAGATGTTGCTGATGAAAGACTTCTTTTCAATTGCAAGAAAGGCTTATGAGGTTATCCGGTTATTGGGTTATAAAATTATGAGGGGGGTCGGAGTGGGGCTTATGAAAAAATCAACCCAATAAAAATTGAGTAAAAACTGTTAAAATTTTACCTTATTTAGAGGGGGAGCTAAGAGGGGGCTGAGGAGGGGTGTAGGGGGGGGGGTTATGTGGAATGTCCCTCCAAAATCACGCTATGCATACTTACAACTCACGAGTGTAATATACTTTTTAACTTTACTGTAGTTAACATTTGATGCTCAAGAGTTCAAGCTATACTTGTCTCTCGCTAGCCCAAGGTTCGACCTTTGACGTTCCAAAGTTTGAGTCTCAGTGTCCCCACTCTTGACACTGCACAGCTCACCTGCGCGTTGAACAGTGGTTTTACCATTGTCGACACGAGTGCTGCGGCTGTTTGCTTTATTACAGTCTGTTTTTGTTGCGAGCAGCACGTAATTCAGACCAAGACGTGTCGAAGTAGGTACAACAGTGACTTTAAGATATATATATTTTTTTTAATGGGTGACAGCCAACTGGCCTATAGTCACCGGGGCCACCCACTCACCACCCATGTGTGGGGGTGTATGGCCACACCCATTTTTAACGCTTTTACTAATATCATACGTAATCCATGGGCACAGTGCGAGTATCTCCAGTGAAACACCTTGCCAGTTAAGCTGACCCTCTCTGCACCAATGGTGCGTCGGGTCCACTCGCAACTGTGAAGCCTTTTTGCGGAGAAGACTCCATTATTTCTGGACGTCCACTTCTAGCCAGTTAAGTCAGTGCTCTCTGCCAAAGCATCGGATCCAGGCTAATTAGCATCCCCAGGAAAGTCCCATATTTCGGGGACCACTCCTCGCCAGTAAGGCCGGCGATCCCGGCCTAGCGCATTGGATCCGCTAATCTCTATCTATATATCCCTAACACTGTTTCGCATTCACCAAAGCCTGAAGACCTGTGAGGCAAGGAAAAAATCCTGAAATTGCTGTGAAGGAAAATTCCACGGAAAAACTAGCCCTGATGCAGCCGAGGTTACATAGGAACTTTTCCCGATGAAAACAGTTTTTGAAAAAATTTGCATTCACCGGGAATCGAACCCACGGCCACTAGAACAGCGTCGTATCAGTAACAAGACATTTACTACTTAGCCAACGCCGCTCTGTGCCTTTTTTGCGTGTATTTACCAAGTCATCTATTCAGGACAAAAATAAAAACTGACTATCTTCCACGGCCTGAAGTCCTTTTTATCACTTAAACGAGGGCCTTGATCACTTTCTGTCTCACGGGATGCAGGAAAATTTATCAAGATAAAATCCAATAGAAAGGACTAAAGCTAGTGACCTAATTAGCTACAGGTGCACTAGATGTGCCATTCCTAGACTCCCCCCTTCTTGCTCTTAGACAGGTCAAATTAGATGAAAAAACGTGAAAATTGTTGAGAACTTCTATTGGCACGGAGAAATTTGTTTTGGAAGATCTCAGATTGAAATACTTGTAATAAATAGCTTAATTTTCTCCATTCAAGTGCTTAAACAACGTTAAAATAAATAAAACCAGTTTTTTCGTCTACTGCGACAAATACAGCTCTTACAAAAAAAGACATGATATAAAAAATGTGCATGACAAAAAGAATGAGCCTTTAATAAATGAAATTGGACCAGTAAATTGCTGGCAGATCGCAAAAAATCACCTTTTTTTTTGCAAAAATTGAATAACTCGCATTATACTAAAACTAAAAGGCTGAAATTTTAATATGTTGTAGGTATTGCGATTCTGAAACTACATTTAAATTTTTTGAATAAAATATAGTTAACTTTTGACAAACTGCCAAAATTTGCAAACAATGCCCCTTTTAAACTGGGAGAAGGTTCAAGTTTAAGAAAAATATAATAATTTTGGTTCCTGTGTGTTCAGGAAGAGTTGAACTGCCAATCACTAGATTTTCAGATCGTTTGACAAATTCATTTTTTTTTTTATAAATAATTGAAGAACGGGTATTTTTTTGTGATCAGTGGCAACGCAAGGTCACCCTGAGGTAGTCGACGGAGCTCTGAAATATAATTGATGGTTAACGGATGTTTTTTTTGATGGTGTACGTAACTTGGGTCGCTGATCAATAACTGATTATTGACAGGAAAAATAACAACAATTTTTTTTAATTGGTCGGACAATGTTAATATAGTTTTATAAGTTTATTTTTTTGACGGTAACAGTTATAAAACAGTTATAATAAATACAAAAGTACCAGTGCGTAAGGTGGACGATTGCTGACAAACTTGCTTTTTTATTGTTCCAATACACACAAATGATTTGTAAATAATAATATGAAAACTGTTATTGGTGTAATTAACTTAATACACGTCATAATTTTAGTGTAATTGCCCACACTACTCACTGGTACTTTTGTGTTTACTATACTTGCTACCATCAACGAGATACAGATAAAGTAAAGTCATAAGAACTAATTCAACATTGTCTAGCCAATTCGAAAAATTTTAAGTTACTTTTTTCGTAGTTAGTGATCCCATTCGTGCTCCGTTGACAGGCCGTTGGCCTATGGTGATTTTACGCTACTGCCGTTCGTGCAAAAAGTTCTTGTTCTTTAATAACTGATTAAACAAAAGTGAATTTGTCAAATGATTGATGAATTATTAGTTTAATTTTTCCTTAACACATAGGAACAGAAATTATAACCTTTTTTTAAAAAGTTTTGATCTTTTCTAGTCACATTACAAAAAGTTCACTTTTTGCAAATGCCGACAGTTTGCACAAATATCACAACATTTCGATCTAAAAATTCAATTGTAGTTTCAGAATCGCAATACTGATAACATATGTAAATTTCAGCTCTCTTATTCTTTTTTAATGCTAGTTGTTTAATAAATAATTTTTGCAAACAAAAAGGGGTTTTCAACACTTTGCTAACAATCCACTGATGCAATTTTGTTTATTCAAGGCTCACTCTCTTTGTTTTTTTAACGTGCAATCGTGAATAAATGTTCTCCATGCACCTGAAAGTATACGAAGCAGCAGCAACAAATGGCACGGACTTTTAGATGGATAAGAAAGTAACGAACTGTTCATTTAAAGAATATTTTGCAAATGTAAGAGTGCAGCTATAATAAAAGGCATCGAGTGTCAAGCCTCTTTACATATTGCGGAAAATGTGTACATCTAGTTTCTTTAACTGTACGCACTGTAAGCAGACTGATACAAAGCTATTTCGAAGAGCAGCACACAACTAGATGTATGTGTTTGTATTAGAAGAAGTAAATATACAAGTGAAGTTGATATAGATCAATGTAAGAGTTGAGAAGGGAACTTGATAAAAGATAAACATTGATTTTAATGTTAGAGAAAGTCTTTGTTCAAATGTTGCATAGTAGTATTCACAGAACATGCAACTGGCATAAAAACACAAATGTAAGAACGTAGCGAACAGCAATAAGGATTTATAAGTGAGTAGCTAAATGAGTAAGTACTACTAAAATCGACTTAAATTATAAACACAAGTAAGAAATACTAATAAATAAAATTGACAAATGATTAATCTTAATATTTCTACTTGATTTATGCTTGTCAAACGGTTTTGTGATGAGGTACGACAGTTTAACTTACATTAACAGATTATAATGACGGCCATAGTAACTAATAAAGCAGCGTGGCAAAAATAATGACAATAATAAAAACCCTGTAAAATGTCTCAAGAACATTAAAAAAATACTTTTTAAAAATTCTTAAAGGTTAGGTAACTCTAATGTGTCGAGTTAATATTGTTTGATGAATTTTTTGAAGCCTTTATACAGTAGCAATCAATAGTATTCTTTTTACTAAATCATCAGCCTTGCAAAGTTCATCAAAATCTAAAAAAGATCAAGTTTTTTTTCGTTTTTTGATGCAGCTTAATTTTTGTACAACAGTCGAAGTATTATACTGTTTTATACATGAAAAAAATCAAACTAAGTAATATCGACTTTTGACTGGTATTACATAAAAACCTTACATTAAACATACTAAAATAATGCCCTAACATGTCCAGTGACTTACAAGATAGTAAAGCATTAATGTAGTTGCTGTTAAAATTTGCACTAAAGTAAGCTGCACTAAAAAACGGAAAAAATTGACTGTTTTCACATTTCAATTTCAGATTATTGTAAGGCTAAAAATTTATTAAAAAGAATAGTGTTTATTGCTACTATAAAAAGGCTTCAGAAATTTATGAGAAAAAATTAATTCAACACATCAAACCTACCTAACCTTGGAATTTTTTTTGGATGTATTTTCATAGGAATTTCATAACTGTAGTGCAAAATACCATTTCTTTATATTTGTTCCAAATAATTTAATTAATTAATCTATAATAACTTTCATAATTGTTAGTTCAATAATAGTTTATGTGCCACAAAATTTATAAAAAAGTTACTTATATATAGTCATTTACAAAACGGAACGGGTGCTGAAATAATTTGTACAAATAGTTCATAATTATGACTGACTTAATTGATTTTTATCAAAAATACAGTCAAAGAACTTCCAGTATAAAACGCTATTTCTTCATTTTTTAACTAATTTTTTGTCAATATCTTTCAATACGTACTATTTATGCTATGAATTAATACTAATTTTAATAATAAAATAGCAATTTATTTAATTAATTTGGTCATCTAGCTGGACAATGAAAATGGTTTCATTGTTTATTAATGTAGAAAACTGTTACTATCTTTGGATTATCCATTATTATTTTTTCATAATTTATATTAAAAAAAAAAAAAAAACATTACCTACAGTTCATTTGTGTTGATCACCTATGAATATAAAAATATATGGCTTGTGCTATTAACATGTGTATCTGTGTTAAAAAGTATGTCAAACTGCGGTTACTCTCAACATCATAAGCATAAACTTGTTTTTTGATGCTTGCCTTGATGATGAGCAACGATGCATAGAATAGCTATACATAAAGACAGTCATAGAGTTAGGTCTAGTAAGCTTGATTGTCTTACAGACCTACAGACACTTGTGTATGATACCTACTAGTAGGGCTCTGCTATCTGCGAATTTTGCGTGCTAACCTCCAGGTGCCAATAAAAAAGTCTTACTCATAGATTTTGAGCAACTTAAATTGATTCATATGAATTATACATAGTTTTTTTTGTTAGTATTTATCAACTTGTCATACTCTTTCTCATTGATTTACTAAAAACGTTGAAAAAAATAGATAGAAATATGTTGCACTTAAGGAAGACTACGTAAGATTAATAAAAATGCGCTATCATAAGTGGTGTTATGTATAATTCTTATAAATATATAAACAGTCAAATGTCAACTGTAAGTCATGCTAGAAATAACATACGACAATTAACGAAGAAATTGTTTATACATAAAGCTTAATAAGAAAGAAAAGTATCTTGTGTACACAGATAAATGAGAAACAGTATCGCATATTTCCAAAGTAAAAATTTTGCTTGGATTTCAAAAAATTGATTTGGATTCAAAAAAAGTTAAAATATTTCTTTACTATAACTAAACATCTAAAATTACACAGGTAAAATCATACTTTTTCATATTTTGTTAATCTTTATCGTCTGGTCTGTTCCATCACTATTTTAAAAGCTGAGCCATTGGATTCAGGTTAACACTTATGTTAAAATAAGACTCGACAAATGTATAGTTTGAATACCAGGGGACGTTGCTTAGTAGAATAAACAGAAACTCTTTTTCAAATTGAAATTTTCACATACGTCTTATGAGAAAATTAAAATTCTGTACCAGAAGTTTTTGGCTAACTGTGCGCCACATGTGACAGAAATTTAAGATATACAGTTAAAATATTCCACTTTATAACGACATTTTCAAAGTCAAAGGTCGTTTGGTAAAAATACAAGATAAAGAGCATTAACTATTTAAGCCGTAGGTACATCGAATTTGAAAGGTACAAATGTAGAAAGCACATTTTATCAATGACATAGTTTTTCAAAAAATTTTCGCTTATGCATGATAAATGCAATATTATAAACTCAAGAAAACATAATATTAAGCACTAACTACGTATTTATTCTTATAAACGTATGATAAATCTAAAATTGACTATAGCGCCCGCGCTTAATATGACCTCTTTGTAAGACGCCTATTAAAAAAAATTAAATATTTTTGTAAGTTGAAACTGTGTTTTTGTAAAAATTATTTATAATTTACATTGTACAAAAACATATTGATAGTACAAGTTTAACCAGGAGCCTTATTTGTTTTTTGGAAAAAATAAGCGAATAAATATTTGAATAAAATTAGGTGATTCTTCTATGTTTATTAAGATTAATTTCCTCCATGTGTAAGATATGCAACTCAAATATGTTTTTAACAACACTTTGATAAATAAAATATATTTCTAGTTTTAAGATTATAGTAAAACAAACACTTGTTTGTTTAACGAAAAAAATTTCAATTCATTTGACACGTGTAAGTCAAAAAAATAGCTAAATTTCAGGATAAAAAATACAGAAAAATAAATATGTTGGTTAGTTAATAGTTAAAAGTTAAGCGTTAACTGAATGTTATGAATTTAATTTAAAGAAAGAATACAGGAGTTTTCTCTCTTTGTAGTTTAAGAGGGGTATGTTATAAAAATGATAGAGCGATACTTGGCTTCTATTATTACATTAGAAATAATAATTAAAATTTATACATGTATTAGTATCATGTCCTAAAAGGCATGTAAGACTCAAAGTTTTCCACATAATTTAACAAGAAAAACAATAGAATAATTCTTAGCGCACCAGGAGTTATATACTTACGAGTAAATTGAAACAAAATTAATTGAAATGATAAATTCTTTCATATTCAAGTATTACATGTAATAAACTCTTCTGAATAAATCTATATGAAAAAGTATTGCAAGTTTTGTAGTTTTTGACTGACAATGTTCAAACAAGCAAGTATGTCTAAGCAAAAGTGTTATAAAGATGCAAAAGCCAAATTAAAAAACTGATCCTTTAACAATAGTTCAAGATTGAAACAGTATATTTATGAAATTTTAACACTTTTAATAGCACGCATAGTAAAGACCAAAAGCTGACCCCATATTACTGGAAGTTTTTTCAATATTGATGTAAGTATGTAAACTGCGTAAAAAAAAGGCTATAATGAAATTACTTAGTACTATATACTTACTTGCACGAAAGGTAGAAAAACAATTATTGCATGAATAAAAGAAGTTCGTTGTCATAAAGAACTCTCAAACTTACATAACACTTAAGTTTCTTACAGATAATTCTTCAAAAGACTAAGAAACACTGTAGAAGTCTTCGAGAATAAAATAAACCAGTGTTATTCTCTGAATATCTTTGAAAGACTTTGACTGTTATCAAAAATGTATTAATGTGTTAGGTAAGATGCGCGAGCGTGCAAACACACACGATATATATATATATATATATATATATATATATATATATATATATATATATATATATATATATATACTAGTTGGGCTCCACCCCCCTGCGCGCTCCGCGCGCCAACCCTCCTTTTTATTGTGTTATAAGTGTAATTTTTTCAAAATAAGGTTTGTAATAATATTTTATAAAATGATGAAATTAATTGTCAGTATGAAAATAATATGTTGAAGTATATTTTACAGAATTCGGAAGACTATGGCATTTTTCAAAAATACTCAGGAACAAATTTTCTACGCTGGGGAATAATTACTGTTCTGATTTTAAGAAAATATGAAGAACAAGCTGCTAATTTCAAATAAAAGTGGTAAAGTTTATATAGACAGAGAGATGTGCCCTTGACTTTTTGTTGGTGAGCTTTATTATTTCTTCTAGTGGCTCCCTTTTTTAAATGAGCTGTCTATCCTGTATATGTCAATAGATATTTCTAAGCTCTTATAACTATATCTGCCCCCTGCGCGCTCTGCGCAGCAACCCCCGTAATAGCAAATTAGATTTACGAACTATGGAAAAATACCCGAATTATATTAATTGTTACTTAAAATTTATGTATGTAACAAATGTATATTGATCATAATTAATTACATGAATTTTTAACAATCACTTTTTATTTTCCGAGACTAATGCCTAATTTTTATAAACATGAAACGACAACGTATTGAAAGATTTTAAATATCGACAAAAATTACAAAATTACGATATTGTTAGAATCACAAATTGATTTTGCTTTAACAGTATCGTTACTTAATTGTTTTTTTTCTTTTAATTTTTCATAACCAAAATTTTGGCCCAAAGGTATTGCTTCTATTCTGCTCTCAAAGGGAATGACCACTCACAGAACTTTCAGACTTCATTGAGACTTAAGCACTATAGAAAGTGCATTCTTCCAGTTTGAGCCAGATAAAAAAAAATTACGTAATGTAGAAGTAATTATTTAGGATAAAGCTTCTATGATACCGAAAAAAGCGTTAGAAATCGTTGATAGGACTTTAAAAGATTTACCTAGTAGTAATAAATGTGCAACATCAGTAACATTGTACTGATGTAAATAAAAAATTTAATTTATTAGATTTGAAATCTCGCGCTTTAGGATATTCTCTTACCTATAAGGGCCAATCATAAGCGTGCGCGCGTCTATTAATACACCAATAGACTCTGTTTATACTTATCTTTGTCCAGCAGCTTGCTGCTGCTGCGGTTATCGTTAGTCAGCCTCAAACGCCCTTTTTGGTAAGTCGCTTTGCGCTCGTGTTTATAATTTTTTACGTGTATCGTTCTATGTAAGATTATTGTAACGAAAACGATTCACAATTTCGATTGACACGTAATTTCTCCATCTGACTCAAAAATTAGTTCTGCCCTTTTTTATCTTGCATGTAGACAAGTATTATGACTTGTGAAAGTAAAATTAAATAGAGAGATTGTTTTTTTATAATAAACGGCTTAAGTGTTTAAAAGTGTGTTGTGCATTTATTATTGTATCCTTTTATTACATCCTTTTTCACGCTCCCCCAAATCCGGCGTGCGATATAAAAAATATACAGTCCACTATCTTACTGGGTTCGATTTCGAACATTATCCTTCGAGCCGGATGTGGGGAGGTGAAATATAGGTGTAGGACATTTTCCTTTTGTGTAAGACACGTGGTCGTTTTATCGGCCATTTTGGCTTCTTTTCACGTTCTTCTTGGGCGACGAGGCTGACGCGGTCAACGCGCCGGCGCGTAGTCCGTACGCACACACACACACACTAATAGCCACATCTCTTTCTCTCTTTTCTTTATTCGTTTGTTGTCGGGTGCGAGCGAGTCCATTGTTTATTTTGGGGACTCACTGCTGCTCGTGCTTTGGTCGTCGTCAGCGTGTGCTGCTGCCTGCCTCTGCAGGCTATTGAGACAACACTGCTGCTGCTGCTGGCTCCACGGGTCCTTACGTCGTCGGCGTGTGCTGCTGCCTGTCTCTGCAGGCTATTGTGACAACACCGCTGCTACTGCTCGTGCTTTGGTCATCGTCAGCGTGTGCTGCTGCCTGTCTCTGCAGGCTATTGTGCCAATACCGCTGCTGCTGCTGGCTCCACGGGTCCTTTCGTCGTCAGCGTGTGCTGCTGCCTGTCTCTGCAGGCTATTGTGACAACACCGCTGCTGCTGCTCGTGCTGTGGTCGTCTTCAGCGTGTGCTGCTGCCTGCCTCTGCAGGCTATTGTGCAAACACCGCTGCTGCTGCTGGCTCCACGGGTCCTTTCGTCGTCAGCGTGAGTTGCTGCCTGTCTCTGCAGGCTATTGTGCCAACACCGCTGCTGCTGCTGGCTTCACGGGTCCTTTCGTCGTCAGCGTGTGCTGCTGCCTGCCTCTGCAGGCTATTGTGACAAGACCGCTGCTGCTGCTGGCTTCACGGGTCCTTTCGTCGTCAGCGTGTGCTGCTGCCTGTCTCTGCAGGCTATTAAGTCGGCACCGCTGCTGTCAAGTCCTGCAGGTCTTTCGAACTCAACATAACTACGAATACTTGGTCCTGTTTACACGGTTTGTAAAATTGTATATTTTTGGTTTGTAACATCAGTTCCTTATAGTTTTTCGTTTTTTTGTTTACCGATTGACTTGAATATATTTTTGCGAACTTAACTGTATGTAAGCACTAGTAAAAATTAAGAACACTACCGTCGTTTAGCGTTATTGTTGAATAAGTTAGCCTTTGTCTGACTCAAGTTTGGCTACGGTGCGTGGTTTGTATTTATTTACTAAACATTTGTAAATTGAATTGAAATTTACCTTGTCAAAATGGATAACCTTTATGAGGTACAAGTTAAACTGTTTAACAAAATTAAAGGTTCCTTTACAAACTTTAAGAAACTTGGCCAGGTAAAAATGACCAGGGGTCAGGCTGACTCTAGGCTTCAACAACAACTTTTGAACAGTTAAAATCTACTCATGATGATATTATGAATATAAAACCTTTACCCACAACTTATGATTATTTTAAAAACGAGTGCTTTGAAGTGGGACAGGATACTTTTTATTCAGTTCAGGGTGATTTTAACGATTTTTTCAATTCGCTTAATGATCATTCGAATCTAACAGGCACCTTACCTCCTACTAATGCCAATGGTAGTTCGTTTTAGAGTTTTTCTTCTTTACCTCTAAAAGACTTGCCATCCTTTGATGGTGATTTTGCTAACTGGGAGAATTTTCGCGATGTTTATAGGGCTATAGGCCATAGGAGGCAAGAATTACCAGCTATTACTAAATATCAACATCTTAGGGCGCATCTAAAGGGTGAAGCTTTAGACCTCATTAAAAATATTCCATTGTCTGAAGAGAGTTATATATAGGCCTGGGATACCATAACCCGGTATTATAATAATAAACGTCGTCTCATTAATACGTATACAACTACTATTCTCAGTTGTCAAGCTATGAGAGGCAGTTCTTGCTCTGAAATGAGGCGCATATCTAAGGAGATAATAAGTTCTGTTGATTCCTTAATATCTTTAGAGAGAGCAGTAGGAGATGCTGCCATATTTATCGCTTTTGTAGTAAGTGGATTTGATTTTCAAACGAACAAGGATTGGCAAAAAATGTTCGGTAGTAGTAGTAATCCTCCTACTTTACGTCAACTACGAGACTTCATTTCGGCACAAATCATTACAATGGAATCGTTTCCTTGTAAACCTGTAAATAAGATTGTAAATATTCGCGCAACTACTCCGTTTAAAAATATGGGATCTTCTAGTAGTAAGCCTATATTTGGTGTTACTGCAAATCAGACAGTTGTTTCAGATTCCATTGTTTGCCAATTTTGTAATCAAAAACATCATCTTGTCTCTTGTGATTCATTTAAATCACAGGAGTGGAGCATTAAATGGAAATTTCTCAAGTCCCATCGTCTCTGTGTTAATTGTTTTGGTCTTCACCTCAACCGGGAGTGCTCTGTTAATAATAAGTGTTCACACTGCAACCAAAAGCATCACACCATTATGCACAGAGGGGATAAGTCCAGCTCTACATTTATCTCTGCTAAAAATAAGCAAACAAAATCTGTTAATAACTTGACGAACTCTTTTACTGTACAAAACCAAGCTCAGATTTCTTCAGAGTCTAGTGTGAATGTACAGTCATGTAGTAGTTATAAAATCGTCTCACCCAAGGTGCTTTTAGCTACTGCTCGTGTTTTCGTGTATGCCACTGATGGATCTTGCATTTGGTACGAGCTCTCATTGATCAGTGCTCACACAGTTGTCTTATTACTAAATCTCTCTGTGATATGCTGCATTTGAAACCGAGATCAGTGAGTACGACTCTGTCTGGAGTGGATGGACTGATTTCCATGGACGCTAGTAAATTAGTTGCTTTCAAATTTAGGCCTCATTTTGAGTCTGGTTTTGAGCACTTTGTTGATGCGTTAGTCGTGCCAAAAATTTCTTCCTACGAACCACCTCTAGGTAGTCGTTTGGCAAATTGAGATTACAGGAAGGATGTAATTCTAGCAGATTCAGAATTTAACAGTTTAGGTAAAATTGATATTTTGTTAGATACATCTGTCCATGCAATTATTATCGGTCAGGAAGTTTGCAAATTAGCCCCTGACTACCCAATTGCCTCTGCTTCGCAAATTGGTTGGTTGTTATCGGGTCAGATGCCCTTTGGTTCAGGATCCAACTTGTCACAAAAATCAAATATTATGGTTGTAAAGTCTCTATAAATGTAAATAGTTCAATGCCCTCTGTAAATAGTCTTGTAAATAGTTCTGAGTCTTTTTATGTGACTCTATTAACTCGTTGTTCCAAGTGGGAACGGTTGCTAAGAGTAACAGCATATTGCCTTCGTTTTACATACTGTTGTTTACATAAAGTTAAACAAAGGAATTCATTTTTACCTATAGCTGGAAATCTTAAGCCCCCTTTACAGGCTATTTTGCAGTTTATTGACTTGTATTCTTTTATTGAAGTTGACTCGATTCACCTTTCAACATCAGAAATTGATTGTGCTAGACTGTGTCTAGTTTATCCGCATCAGATAGAGTAGAGCCTTACTGAATGATGATTCCTCTGAGCTTGATCCTCTTACTCCTGCTCATTTTTTAATCATGAGGTCTTCATTTTTTGTGCCAGAACCCGATATTTTTTCTGAAAAGATATCACCACTTAAACGCTAGAAGCTAGTGACACAATCTCTCCAAATCTTCTGGAAAAGGTGGTCACTTGAATACCTTTCCACTTTACAAAGTCGTTGCAAGTGGTTAAATCCTCAAAACTCGGTTAAGCCTGGTGATCTCGTGCTCATAAAAAACGAGTCTTCTCTACCTGGTAAATGGCCTTTAGGCATGGTTGTTGAAGCCTATAAGGATACCAAGTCTCTCGTCAGAGTCGCCAAGATTAGAACCGTTTCATCTAGTTTTGTAAGGCCAATACACAAACTTATATTATTGCGTACCGTATCTGAACTTGAGTCAGGACACAATAATAATTAGTCTTATTTAGATCAATTTATTTTTTTTTCATTTACTATTATGATTATTAAATCTCGTATCTAAAAGTCCCAAACCTTGCGAAAATACATATAAAAATATCAGTAATTTGTTTATTTTGTTTTTTTTATTTTATTTTTCGAATTATTTGCTATTGTAAGTGGAAAGCGTTTCACTGCTTTATTCAAACGGTACTTAATTGTATATTATTCCATCCGCCTGTCTATCAACCTTGGGACTATGTAAAACATCCGTATTACTGATTGTTACCGGCTGAATGTCATTATATTAAAAAAAAAAAACTTTCATTATTTCGAATTTTTGTAAGTGGAATGCGATCCACCCTTTTGTCCTTCTAAGACTTGTTATTGATATACATTCGTTACACTTCTGTCTATCAACCTTGGGACTATGAGCAACATCAGTAACATTGTACTAATGTAAATAGAAATGAGATTTGAAATCTCGCGCTTAAGGATATTCTCTTACCTATAAGGGCCAATCATAAGCGTGCGCGCGTCTATTAATACACCAATAGACTCTGTTTATTACGGAAGCTTGTAGGTGCCATCACTTACGCATGCTGAGAGGGCGCTAGTGAGAGAAAAAACTCGCACGATCGCAGTGCTCGCACGCTCGCACGATAGCACTGCGATCGTGAGCGTAATCGCGGGTGGTCGGATTGAAAATTGGTACTGCGGTGGTTCGATTGCAGTAAAGAACTCGTGCGACCTGCAGCTCTGGCGTATACTGCACTACATTTGCTGCAAATAAGGACGTGGATATAGGATACACCTTCTCTGAGGCAGGGTCTTAGTGTACCTCCATCTTCACTGACAACGTGGCGCACCATAACCTGCACCATAACCTCAATTAAGTGAAAGAAATTAATTTTTCATCGTTTTTCTGGAGAGCGGTAAAAATTACATAAATATTCATATACACTTGTTATGTCAAACGATTTGTTTATTTTTATCAGACCTTTGATGCAAAATTAATTTCATCAACTCTGCTTATAGATGTTAAGCAAACTGGCAAGTAGCTTGACATACGTCAAAGTCAAGCATGAGGAACAAGAGTTGTTCATAAAAGTAGTTAATGGCTGTGTAAGCTTTCGAGAAGTTAAACGGTACTTCCCATTAGCTTCTGGATTAACGTACGACGTCAAGGAAGGTGTCGTTGCAGTTACATTCGTCGACGATGATAGGATGGAAATTGATCCAGACGTGCTGGATTATAACGTGCACGTTACATCGCCAGGTGCGTATTGTACAAAATCAATAATTATTATTTCTCAATAGTCTAAGTTTCACGTATTATTTAAGTAGGAACAGATGTTAAGTCTTCTGATAAATCATCCAAGGATATTCGTTTTGAGAAGATGATGATAGCCATTAAAGAAAGCAGTATAAATTCAAAAAAAGCTCGCTCTCCTAAAGTCAACGCGCCTGTGCCTATAAAGAAAGGTAAATTTGAGGACAGCGACTCTGAATGTCTGTTAGAAGAAAAAGTAAAAAAGCGAATTATTTACATTCAGTGGAAACACAGAGATAATAGCGCTACCAACTTCAAAAATATGACTTTTTTATGCCCTAAATTTAAGATTGAATTAAATGGTCTTCAGGATTATAGTGTTGCAGATTTAAAAAGAGTAATAGTCGACAGTATGCATGAATTGACGGTTAAAGCGATAATTAATCAATCCAACCATGCACTTGGTTACGGCAATGAAAAAAACCTAAAAATCATTGATGATTTTTTTGATGTAACTGGAGAAAAGTGTGACTTTTGGACTTTTTCTAACATAATAAAGGATAACGGGGGCCGTGTGAATATATTTTTATTATCTACTGTAAACAAAACTTTTTCACAATCACATGAAGTGCTTTCTGAATCAGATCTTAAATCTATAGGACCGTCACGTAAGGAAAGTTCATCTATTTCTCAATTCAAATCTCAGTCACTAAAGGATGTCCCTACTGAATTAGCACAAATAGAAGGAAAGAATGATTCTAGCCTCAAGCATGTGAGTACTCATAATAACGGCAATAAAAGTACAGATTGTACAAACAACGAATTTTTACAGTGTTCCTCAAGCCAAGCTTCAAAACATCTGAAAAGTCTTAATCTTAGTAAAGGCAGTTCTAAGTCTATAACGAAGATGAGTAATAATAATAGTGATCTACCTTCTTCACTAAAAGTTGTAAGACCCGGTGATAAAAAAATGGAGAATGTAAGCTCATCTTCTATATTTAAACTACCTTCATGCTCGTCTCTAAAAAAACAGACGGAAGTGACTATTTTTACTGAGCCAAAAAACCAAAAAAACACTTTGCAAAGTTTAGATCTACACTTGCCTATACTAACTGAAAAAGATTTAGTATTTTCATCAACTGTTTTGGGGAGTGGAGCTCAAGGGATAGTAAGAATAGCTCAGTTACACGGGACTACAGTTGCTGTCAAAACAATACCGGCAAAAGCAAAAGACAAACTAACGCTACATGAAGTTAAGATGATGGAAAAAATACGGCACGCTTCATTTATGAACATAATGGGAGCTTGTGAAGGACCTTCATGCTTTCACATTGTCATGGAATTTTTTGAAGGGAAAGATCTACAAGACATAATATTTACTAAACAAAACAAACAATACACCTTAAACTTGGTTAAAAAGTATAAAATTGCCAAGCAAATAGTGACTGCAATGAAGTATATCCATTGCTTGAATCCACCTATTATTCATCGCCATATCAAGCCTTCGAACATTATGGTTAATAGTAACCTGCAGGTGAAGATTTGCGACCTAGGACTGTCTAAAAGTGAAGATTTGAAAACTGACTTGCTAAGTACAGTAGTAGGTACCCTACGAGGTACTTTGACATTTATGTCACCAGAACTATTACTAAATGAAGAGTCACCATCAATACAATCTGATGTTTGGGCAGTCGGTGTAACTCTCGTAGAGCTCTATAGCGGTAAAGCAGCATGGATTTTACGACGTTTCAGTATACTTGAGGACATAAAAGAAAAATTCAAGAACAGGAATATACCACCAAATATAACGAAATTACCCGATGGTTTACAATCTGGTGTTAAAGGTTGCTTTGAGTACGAAAAGGAAAAAAGAATTACAATGTCCGAGTTGTATACTTATTTTAAAAATTAAGTTACTTTTAACATGATAAAGAAAGTATAACGTTAAGGTCAATGTTTTAATGACTAATTTTATTTAAAATATACAGTAAGTTCCAGTTACGCATATGCAGTTACGCTTGCATGACAAATATTCCTAGTATTTAGGGTTATGAATTTTATTTTGTTTGATAAAAGTTTATACGTTGATATTCGCACTCTAATAAAATTCTTGTTCTTTCGTACATCTATATTCAAGAAATAAACTGCTGTACATACGTATCTGGTCTCAATACATATTTTCAGCTTTTATTAAAAATAATAATAAGCATACTTTAACTTCCTTCAATTGTGATAAAGCACACAACTTTTTGTGTTACTTTTATTTTTTTAATTTGTTAAAATTATGTTTGTACTCTAAGTTAATAAATTAAATTGAAGTGCATAGAAAAAAAAATAAGTATTTTCATTTTTGATAGAAAACTTATTCAGAAAAATTTCACTTGTTATTTTTGTTCTATGAGTGTCCAGCTTCAATTACCATATACACATGTGTATACTACAAGAATGCGTGCTGCAGGAAATGCAGGAAATAACATATAAAAAAAGAAAATCCAACATCATCAAACCTATTATGAGTTATGTCTTAAGTGTCCTTTTTTTCGGTTCCGGTAACATCAAACACCAATGCTTAACAAGTTTTTTTTTTAAATTGTCTTACAGTTCATTTTTTCGTCTTCATTTCAATCAAAGTAAGGGTACGTACAAAGTTGGAAATATTGTGGCTTGATCGAGGCTTTTACTGCAAACAAATTTAGTAGATTTTTGTAGAACCTTATCAGTAAAAAAAAAATTGAGCAGTGTATGTATGTATGTATGTACACATAATGAAAAAAATAAATATGTGATAGAGGAAGAATGTATCCCATTTTGATGCCAAATGCAGGTTTATGATGAGCACAGCAATGCCCTTTTCTTATTTAAACAAATATCTATGAAACTGACGCAAGGCCCTGAAGAGATTAAATCTTGCAGATGCGTACTATGATCTTCTTCGTTGCTTGTGATCAAGAACTTTAATACACAGCTGTCACAGCTAACTATTAAAGTTGTACCCGCAAAATGGACGTATTTACTTTATCACTGGGTTGATTATCCATGCCAAAGTGTCCACGTATGAATTGGCTCAGATGATCTGGATCTGATATGTATGAGACATATTTTAATGGAATTTTTCTGCTACCTGTTAAAAATAAAAAAGTTTTTTATGAACTACTCAATGTACTTTTAATGTATGTGGACAAGAGTAGATTGTGTGCAATGCTTACCAAATTTTTGTAAGTGAACGTACAGTCGTCAATGCTCTATGTATATTTATTTGATCAACAAATCTGAGAGATCGCTTGCTGCTTGTGATGCGAGTGATTAATATCGAAGAGTTTTTGATTGGCCTCGTTTTGTTTATCTCAGTGGTATTGCAACATCGATTACAAATTACACAGGTACAGCAAGGTGCAGCTATACACACAACGGCGGCACACGTCAATTTTTTTTTCAAACAACAGAAATGTAATTAAAACATTAAGTAAAAAATATTTCGAAGAAGTAACACCACGATCACTCCCCCTGCGCGATTTATTCGAAAAATCGATATCCAAGCCTGAGAAGTATGCCACTTTACATGTTTACTATCAGTACATGAAGATACAAATGTCACTAATACGAACTGTCAGGTGATTCCCACACACATACGATTTGTTTCTTGAGAATAATTATTGTAACCGCCTTTTTTTCTTCAATTATTATTGTGAACAGTCGGCGGGGCTCGTGGTTAGTTATTTGTTTTAATAGTGGGTACGCTCATGCTAAGACCTATGGTATGTACGGTAGGTGAGGTATGCATCAGGATCAAGGATACGGGGTGATAGATGAAATTTTTGACTTGCGTCCATTTTCTGTTATCCTCCTTGTTATCCCTCTTCCTATTTTTCGTCGCTTGCTTCTTTCTTGGGCACTTCAGATACGCCAACCACAGTACCATCCTTCAACTTCTCTATGTACGCACTCATTTCTCTTTCGTTTAGGCCTTCTACATTTTAGCCGTAGCTTCGTATTTGCTTTCAACTTCGGGAGCGATATCGGATCATCTCTTGATAACTCCTTGGCAATTTCACCAACTCTATATTTACAATTTAGCATTTTCACCTTTCCGCGTTCATCACTGTACTCCAGAAAAATTGTGACCTGGGTAGGGGAAAGGGAAAACAAAATTACTTTTAAAAAAAATAACATAAACAACGATTTAGTGTATTTCATGCTAATGGCACAAAGAACAATTTGGCTTTTGTATGTTTCTGCTCGAGGTACGAAATTTTCTGTGCAAAGGGCGCCAGGTACTATTTTGCGCTTACAATTACTTCGAGCCCCAGGGCCATTGCGATTGTGGTAGTGTTTGTGCTAAATCCTCCAGGGTGATTACTAGACTCGAGGGTCATTGAGAAGCAATCCCCAAGGCTACCATTACCGAAAATCACAACTACCTTCCTAGGGCCTACAGTAATTGAAAGGCGCAAAGGCTCTATTGCATTCTGCATCCACGGTAAGGAAAACATCTTAATTTTATTTGGTTTTATCACTTACAGAGATCACGTAGGTGCATTTGGATCCTTCATTTGCCTTGCCTACGCCTCTTGCTTCGGCCACTCATCTTCTTATCCTTAGGTAAAAGGTAGCTCCGCATCTCGATGTCGTATCTTTTCTTGTATTTCTCGGCCATCTCTACCGCTTCTTTTCCATATCACTTACGTTTTTCCACTTGACAGCGTATTTTTTGAAGAATTCCTGGAAGACAATGTCCTCATACGAATGATTCTTGTGTTCCTGATGGCAGATATTAACGAAGAAGGCGTACGCTGTCACGCGCTTCCTGATCTTGGTTGACTTCAATTTTCTCTCCATGATGGGAATCTGTCAACTGTCGAAATATTCTTGAATAATTGTTTGTCGAGATTTAGGTGTGGGCTTTATCGCCACTGTCTCGTCACTCACCTTAATTCAATGGATGTCTCGAGAACGCAACGCACACATGTGTGGGTGGAAAATTAGCCTGACTGCGCCAGAGAGGATGTTCCTTGTTGCCGGTCGCAGTAGCACACGGTGCTGAAGTATGTGATGAATTAATCTCCATCTTCTATACAGCACAATGGCACCAGCACCAGTAGCAGCAGAGCCAGCAGAGGTACCTACAGCAATGGGCAGTTGATTGGTTGGGATACGATTGTGGTTGAGTTGGCTCTGGTCGGCTCGTGTATTCCGCAAGCGTACAGGTAGGCAGGCCAGCACCACTCGGAATCTCGGTCTCGGTACTTATCACTGTCCATTTGCTATTTTGAAAAGAGATTGTAGCTTGATAAGTAACCACATCTGTAACAGTGCAGTGCACTGTTAATAAATTAAATTTATCTCTGGTACACACACAAACAACACGTCTAACCTTACCTTTCACAAAAGTATTTCTGCTTTTAACTGTTGTGTTGTGTTAATATTACATATGAAACGATTGGCTTTAAAACTTTTGCTTTGACGTATTAGCAAAATACACGGGCTTGGTCAGCTTATTGTGTACTTCTTACCTACCAACTGAAAAAAGTCAACTGAATACCTTGTGCCACAGTAAATTGAAGTTGCATTAGTGAGGCGTGGGCTTCCTACTGAGATAATTTCCATACCGAATGTTAGCACTCTTCAGCTAATTTACTTTACATGCACAGAGACCCAAGACATCTATGAGGTTGAGAAAATAGTTCATAGGTTAGTGTCCTTACACCAGGATACCACTAACATGGTGCTAGTAACTGCGAGTAATTTTGGTGTAGGTGCAAAAAAGCATTGGTCTGTTGCCGCATTTGGATATCACTTTTATCGATAACTAAGAAAGCTTTTTCCTTGATGTAAATTTCGTAAGTGTCGACGAGAGACTGAACACAATAGCAACTTAGCAAGCTGTATCAGTAACACGAAGTATACTAAGTATGCTTAATACACCAAATTTTCGCAGGTTGAGTTGTTAACAACTAATATATACCTCGTCCCTTGTTTTTGATCCGTGCACATGTATTACCTCATCGACAATTTGAAATTAACTTGATTTGACTGTTTTATAAATATATTCTTTTTCATGTAATAAAACTTGATGGAAATGTATCTGAGTGCCCAGGAACGGAGTGTCAAAAAATTTTTTTATTCAAACCTGTAACCCATATTTCCAGCAATAATGTTTAGTGAATATTCATATTAAAAATAGATAGTTATTAACTGATGAATAATAGCACTTACCGCAAGAGAAATCCAATTTTTTTTTTTTTAATTGTGCAAAGTACAAAGAGTAGCATCGTTTGTCACATTAAAATCGCTATCACAACCTTCATGCTAAAACTGTCTCTTGATTTTGCAGACGTACAAAATATCATTAAAATTTGAGTAAGTTTATTTCTTGCTAAGTAGAATAAAAATTGTAGTGCAGACTGAATAAATAAGTATTTCCTGAATTATTACTTTGATTTGTAAAAAGTAATAAATTATAAAAAGTAAAACTTACAGTCTTTAAAATTGAGAAGCATCAACACTATCAATAATTTGCAAATATAATTGAAAAGCTTCTTCGATAGAATCAGGTGTAACTTCAAACTTTTGTTTTACAATGGCTTCAAAATTTTTATTAATTAGCAAAGGTTTTTGAGCATAATTATTCATAAGTACTTGAATATGCTCTTTGCATACTGGTTTTCTGCAGTCTTGCGCATTATAATGTTGAGGCACATTATACATTAAGTTTGGTTGACCTCCAAATATATTTCTATTGTTTTGACGTCTAATCCGGTGGGCATTTCATGTCTTTCTGTAATTGTGTAGGTCCTTTGTGATTAAAGGACCAAAACAATATCTAAGAGATTCAACATGAAGCCAGTTACTAACATCTAAAATGTCGTCATTTTCCATTTGTTTGAAAAGAATAATGTAAAAACCAGTAACCATTTTTCTTAATTGACACCAACTTGACTCTATCCTCTGATTTGACGTGCTCTTTCCTTTAATAAAACTTTTTTTACCTGACAATTCATCTTTATGATCAAAACGTAGGCATTGTTGCATACATTTAACCAACGAATTTTCTGTGCCTTTGTCTGACCTGATTAAGGTTGGAACACAATTTAATTGTTTAACTGTATTCAAATAGTAGTAAGAAATAACTTCAGGATCGTTATTTGTATTGGCAACTTCTAACCAAAGAATCTTCTTAGAAAATCCATCTATGCTCCCATGTATTGCAAAACCGAACCTTTTTATTTTATCATATCCGTCGATATGCCAAACAAAATTGGGTCCTTTGACTTTGTAGGTTCTTCTATGTAATTTATTTCTTTTTCTTCTGTCTACTCCGTCAGGGTCCATAATTCTGAGAAGTCTCAATACTGTATCTTGTTTAACGGTCAATCTGTACTGTTTATGTAAGCGCAGCCACAAAACTCTATACCCCAAATTATATCCACTACTTTCAAGCTCTGAAAATATTGCAGAACAAATTTTTATTTCCGGACTCTCAATTACGTTTTTCCTTCGTAATTTCATTGATTTAAGTATTCTCTTCAAAGTTCTTACTGAAATGTTGCAGTTATGCTTCTTCTTCAGCATAGAGCATATATATTTGTACGGATAATTGCTCATAAAATATTTATAAATAATCTTTTTCGTTTTATCCTGCGCATTTTCGTCTGCAATAATTAATTTTTAATAAAATAAAAAAATATTAAAATATTTATTATTAAGGTGAGAGACTCAATTACTTTATTTTAAACTGTGAATAAGGTTAATAAAATATTTTAAGTCATGCTTTTGCGTATAGTCTTCAATACAATTTTAATGAAAATAACTGCCAGTTTACGTTTATAATTACAGCACAAAAGTATATGTTGAGTCTTCTAGTATTCTATGGCATGCATCGGTGTGTATAAGTTTATAAATACCTGATTTCATCAAGACTACGTACGAATTTATACCTGGTACTAACTGTAACATTCCATGATGGTTTAGTGTTACATTAATAATTTTCGTTGCATACTTATAACCTAATCCGACAGCTCCCACAAAATATGCTGTTAGAATCGCTAATCTAAACAGCCCATTTGTAACTTTAAAAAATAAATGCTTCACACCATTGCTGACTCGAATGTAAGAAGTTGTATCCATCTGACAAAAAAATAAATATTTATATAGTTTCTCAACAATTACTTCCGTAAGGTCGATTTGTTGCTTACAGTTTACATAACACTTGCTGTACACTGTTCCACTATAATGATGAAAAATTAATTTCTTTCACTTAATTGAGGTTATGGTGCAGGTTATGGTGCGCCACGTTGTCAGTGAAGATGGAGGTACACTAAGACCCTGCCTCAGAGAAGGTGTATCCTATATCCACGTCCTTATTTGCAGCAAATGTAGTGCAGTATACGCCAGAGCTGCAGGTCGCACGAGTTCTTTACTGCAATCGAACCACCGCAGTACCAATTTTCAATCCGACCACCCGCGATTACGCTCACGATCGCAGTGCTATCGTGCGAGCGTGCGAGCACTGCGATCGTGCGAGTTTTTTCTCTCACTAGCACCCTCTCAGCATGCGTAAGTGATGGCACCTACAAGCTTCCGTAGTTTATACTTACCTTTGTCCAGCAGCTTGCTGCTGGTGCGGTTATCGTTAGTCAGCCTCAAACGCCCTTTTTGGTAAGTCGCTTTGCGCTCGTGTTTATAATTTTTCACGTGTATCGTTCTATGTAAGATTATTGTAACGAAAACGATTCACAATTTCGATTGACACGTAATTTCTCCGTCTGACTCAAAAATTAGTTCTGCCTTTTTTTATCTTGCATGTAAGCAAGTATTATGACTTGTTAAAGTAAAATTAAATAGAGAGATTGTTTTTTATAATAAACGGCTAAAGTGTTTAGAAGTGTGTTAAGTATTTATTATTGTGTCCTTTTATTACATCCTTTTTCACGCTCCCCCAAATCCAGCGTGCAATATAAAAAATATACAGTCCACTATCTTACTGAGTTCAATTTTGAACAATAAATGTTTTGGAAATAAAATAATAATTTTAGGTAAAGACTTTCGTCGAATTCTCCCAGTAGTAAAAAACGGAAGCAAAATTACTATTGTTTAAGAAACCATAAAATTTTCCAATTTTTGGCCTTTATTTAAGATTTTTCATTTAAAAAATAATATACGTTCAATTCATGAAAAATTTTCTTTATTGCTACTGGATATAGAAGAAGGCAAAATTAAAACTTTCATAATTCCTCAGACATGGAAAACAAATGATGTTTGTTCTAAAAATTTTAATAATGATGATGATTCTTTTATATGTAAAGCTATATTAACATCTCACAATGAATACACTCATTTTTTGAACAATAAAATTTAAATAATATGATAGGAACATTAGTAACGTACTACAGTATTGATAAAGCAACTCACAAAGGAGTAGATAAATCAGACGATAATATTCATATTTATTTCCCTACATAATATTTAAATAATATTGGAGAAGGCCCTCCTCCACATGAATAAAATTTGAAAATTAACGCTAATGTTATGTTGATACGAAACTTAAACATATCTGAAGAACTTTGCAACGGTACAAGATGACGAATTACAAAATTATTTAAATACAACATAGAAGCTAAAATAATTACAGGTTAAAGAAAAGGAAATAAAGTCTTTATTCCAAGAATAACACTACAAACAAACAATTCTTTTTCGCTACCATTTATATTGTACAGAAAACAATTTCCATTTACCTTAGCTTTTTCTATGACTATCAATAAATCTCAAGGTCAAAGTTTCGATGCCTTAGGATTATACCTTAGAAAACCATTATTTTCTCATGGGCAATTATATGTTGCATTGTCTAGATGTAGAAACCCAAAAAAAATTTTTGTTTAAATTGAATCAGAAAACAAATTTAAAATTAAAAATATTGTTTGGAATGAAATTTTAGAGTAACAAAAAAACTATTTAATAGTTCATTACTATTTTTATACTTTCTTGCAAATTTTCTCTTTCATCGAAAAAGCAAATTTCAGTACCGTCTAGTACCCAGATTTATGTAATCATAAACAATCCGTTTTTTGTAATATGTTTTCAGATACACCATCATGGATGCAAAATTTTATCAGTGTGACAAATGCAACTCAAAATTTTAAAACCAAGAGTGTCTATCATCGCACGAAAAAATTCACAAAAAAAAATTTTTTGTACGTGATCTGTGTAGCATTATAATATTAGACAAGAAAAACTATTTGCGTCACACAAAGAAATGCCAAAACATTTAAAAAATTTTTGAGTGTATTAAATGTAGGAAGTGTTTCAAAAGACATAATCACATACAGAGACATTTGAAAAGTCATGAAAAAAACGTTAAAAAAAACATTTGTGAGAATTGTGCAAAAGGTTATGTAAGAGAAGAGCACCTTAAGAGACATTTTAGAGTATGTTATCAAAATGAACATCGTAAGTAAGATAATTGTAACAAAATTTTTTGTTATGGTCAAATAAAATTATATGTAAAAATTAGACCATTTGTAACAGTTTATATATAAGGCTTTACGGGAGACTTCCGTTGTGGACACGTAGGAGAGTGGACGTGTAAAAGTGAGCTCCTGAATAAAGCAATAAATAGAAGAAAAAGCAAGGGTAGATAGCTGTAATTAAGTCTTAAAAAAGTGGTGAAATACATGAGGACATAATAAACAGTGACAAAAAGTGAAAAAGAAAGTGAAACAGAAGGATTATAAAGGATTGAAAAATAGGTAGGACAGAGAGCGTGAGAGATGAACAAGACGTCCATGCAAGTCGCAAAAGAATAGTGCAATCGGATTAACAAAGGAAAAAGTGGTATACGAAGGAAAAGGGAAAAAGAAAGAAGTGATAAAAATTAAAGAAAAGTGAACAGTGAATAGTGAAAAAGTGGACAAACAGGGGTATAGGAAAAGTGAGGTTAGGAAACCCAGTAAGAGGGAAGGGCACGGGCAGGGAAAGGTGATTTCTTTTTATCGGTTAGCGACAGAGAAAGTAGATAAGAAAGATACCAAATTTTCCTACGGTAGTTACATGGTCGATAAAGAAGGAATCCTAAATTTTTAAAAGAAAAAGAAGGATATTTTTATATCGACAGTAGATAAAGAAGTCTTTGACCACCTGGTTACGGGCAGTAGATAAAAAGAATTCTTTAATTACCAGAATTGACAGAGTCAGTAAGGAAGGTATCAGGAAAAAACGCAAAAATTAACACGAGAAGTAATATAAACACAAATCCAAAAATCAAAGAACAATCCACTCTGAATTTCCAGAGAGAAAAAGAGAAAAAGGATGAAAGTCAGCATGTTAAAGAACAAAATGATAAGATGAGTAGGATAGAAAAGAGATTAGATAGTATATTTGAGTTGATGGAAAGATTAGAAAAAAGAGAAGAAGAATGGAGAGAGGAGAGAAGCAGGTGGTTAAAAGAGAGACTAGAGTGGATAGAAGAGAAGAAAACTATTGAAGAAAGGATCAACAGATTAGAATGGGAATTAGAAAAAAATAAAAGGGAGAAGAGAAGACAGAACATTGTCATTAAAGGTGCAATTATAGAAAAAGAAAATATGAAAAAGAAGGTGGAAGAGTTTGTGGAACAGAAAATTAATGTCAATGTAAAGGTGAAAAATACTACTGAAATAGTGGTAAAGAAAGGAAAAAGTGATATGAAAATGGTAGTAGTAAAATTGGAAAGCAAGGAAATGAAAGACAGTATCATGATGAACAAGAAGAAGCTTGAAAAAGGAATATATATTGAAAATGATTTGACACGAAAAGAAAGAGAAATACAAAGAATGATATTAGATAAATCAAAGGAACAAAGAAACGAAGGAAAAACCACAAAAATTGGCTATATGAAATTGATGATTGATGATAAGTGGTATAGATACAACAAATGGAAGGAAAATTTCCTAGAAGAAAGAAGAAGGATACAGGGGAAGATAATAGGAAGATCGCAAGAATGAAGAGGACAAGAAGGGAAGGAGGAGAGGGAGTTGGAGGAGGAGAAGAAAAAAAGTGTAAATATACGCGTTTGGAACATAGCAGGAGTGTTAAATAAGGACGTGGAAGTATGGGAATATTTAAATAATTTTGATATTGTAATGTTAGTAGAAACATGGTTAGAGAAAAATAAATGGGAAGATATAGAAAGTAAGATGTCGAAAAATTATGAATGGAAATTTGTTGCAGCAAAAAGAGAACATAAAAACGGTAGAGCGAAAGGAGGAATAATTACAGGTATTAATAAAAAGTTAGAAATTGAAAATTACGAGGAATTGAGTGATAACATAGTAAAATAAGAGATTAAATATGGCGAATAAGAGCAGACATTCGTAGGAGTATACTGCCAAGACGTGGCAAAGACAATGGAAATTATAAAAGAAAAAATAGGAACGCAGGAAAAAGGTGGTATTATACAGGCAGGAGATTGGAATGCGAGGATAGGCAGGGAAGGTGGATGGGTCAGTGAGATGGAGATTGGAAGCAAGGAAGTTAGTAATAGGAAATCAAAAGATGAAACAATCAACGAGGAAGGAAGAAGGTTAATTAAGGAAATAACAGAAGAAGGATGGGGTATAGTTAACGGACAAAAAGAAGAAGAAGGAAACTACACGTACGTTGGCAGCAGAGGTGAGTCAGTAATAGATTATGTTATAAGTAATCAAGAAGCATTAGATCAGATAAAAGAATTAAAAATAGAACAAAGAACAGAGTCAGATCACATGCCACTAGAAATATACTTAGAAAATGAAATAGAAATGGTAGAAGATAGGGGAAAGGAAGAAAAGGAAATTTCAAGAAGAGAATGGACGCAAGAATTGATAGACCAATACCAGAAGAGGTGCGAAGGATGGAATTGGAAAGAGATACAAGTAGAAAGAAGATGGGAAGAGATAAAAGAAGCAATAGAAGCAGCAGTACCAAAAACTAAAAAACAGTCTAAGGTATGGAGGTTGGGAGAAAGAAAGTGGTATGACAAAGAATGGAAAGCAAAAAAGAAGGAGCTGAGAAAAATACTGAAGCTATGGAGGAAAAAAAAAGTGGATAGAAACTATCTAATTAACAAAAAGAGAGCGTATAGAAATTGGTGCGAGGCGAAAAGAAAAAGGTATGAAATAACGGAGGAAAAAAATATAAGGGTTGCAAAATCAGAAAGGGAAATTTGGAATTATATAAATAGATATAGAAAGAAGAAAGCAGGCATTAATAATAAGACAGAAATTGAAGAATGGAGAAGGCATTCTATGAGGAAACTAGGCGGTACGGATGAAAATGCTATGATGATAGAAGAGGTGGAAGAAGTGAATGCAAGAATAGAGAAAAGTACACAGGATCAAGAAGAATTAAGCAAAGAAGAGTTTAAGAGGTTAATAAATAGGTTAAAACTGAGGAAGGCACCAGGAGATGACAAACAAGAAAACAAAATATGGAAATATATGCCAAAAGAGGTTGATGCAGCGCTATGGGAATTGATGAAGAAAGTATGGGAAGAAGAAAGGATTCCAGTACAATGGAGAAGAGGAGTTATATGCACAATTTATAAAGGAGGTGATAAGAAGGAGCTGGATAATTTTAGAGGGGTAACTTTGACATGCACGGCATATAAAATATACGCGAGTATGTTAAATGAATTATTGAAAAAAGAGATCGAACAAAAATTAGCAGAAAGTCAATTTGGATTCAGAGAAGAAAGAGGAGTGATGGAAGCAATTTATACGCTGAAGCACAGAGTGGAAGACAAATTAAGTAAACAGAAAAGAAAAATATTCGCATGCTTCATTGATCTAAAAGAGGCATTTGACAGAGTAGATAGAACGGTTTTAAAGGAAAGATTGCAAGATATGGAGGTGAGTAAAATATTGATAAGTAGAATTATGGATACATACAAAAAAACTATAAATATAGTGAAGGTAGGAGATGAAATATTAAATGAAATTTGGACAGAGAGAGGAGTAAGGTAAGGGTGTCCATTAAGCCCGACATTATTTAATGTGTACCTAGCGGATCTAGAAGAGGAAATGAGAAAAGGGCAAGTAGGAGGATGCAGAATAGGAAATGAAAAAATATGGATAGAAAATTAATGGCAAGATTTAGATGTGGTAATGAATGTAGAAGCAGAGAACATTGGAAGGAAGAAGAAGAAAGAAAATGTAGATTATGCAAGGAAGAGAAGGAAAATCATACACACATACTGAAGAGATGCGAAAAAACAAGGAGCGAAAAATTAATGGAAGATATACTTGATAAGAGCGCAAAAGAATAGAAATATTGAGAAGAGTAGTTAGAAAAAGAAAAGAAGGGGAGAGTTCCTGAGAGTGCCAAGAGAAATAGGATGAAGAAATCAAGAAGGCAGAAGGAAAGGATATGAGAAGAGAGAAGAAAGAAGAGAAAGGATCAAGAAAAACAGTGTAATGTGTAAAGTGAAGTGTAAATATACCTTCAAAAAGACTGTAGTATTTAAGATTTATTTATTTAATTGCAGTGGTTATATGGACAGTATTTTTTCAAGTTTCTGATATTATATAAAAGAAAAAGTGACTAATTGTTTCAGTATTATAAATAAATTTCATTTAATTTCATTTATAGTTAAATTTAAATATAAATATTAATATGAATTTTAGATTCGAAGCAAATTATCTTTAAAAAGTTTTTATTTTTTATTTATTATATGTATTCGTTAACTTACTCATAAGTATAGGTTATGTAACTTGAAAATCATAAATGAAAATGTAAAACATATGTAAAAGTAATGTGCAAAGATAACGATAAGAAATGAAACGGAAGCCCTCCAAACCCGAAAGGGTCGAAGTATGAAATAAATAAATAAATAAATATAAGGTTTTACGAATACATTCACATTATTTTTGGGAAAGCTGGGGGTAGTGGGGAGGGAAGGTAAGGGGAGTGAGGGGGAGCTAGCAAAAAAGTAGGATTACTCGAAAAATGCAAGAAAATGAAAGAATAACTACCTTATTTGGGGGGGAGCGGGGGGAAGTGAGGGGAGCGGGGGGAGCAAAACCTTGCTCTAACTCTTACGACTATATAATATAGGAAGATATATATCTGATAGACCAAATTTATTCACCAATCATCCCTCACTACCCCTCAAAATTTTGGAAAATCTTTTGAGCCCCCACTTCAAATAAGGCAAAAAATCCTTATATTTCTTCCTTATTGTAACCCAAAAAAAAATATCCTATTTTTTCCGACCCACCTTCACCCCACCCTCCTCATAATTTTTCAGTCCCCCCTCGAGTCCGGCTCAGGCTAACCACTATCATTCAACAAATCTTATATTTATATATTTGTTTGTATTTATTTAGTTTTACACATATAATTTACACACTTACATAATGAGTTACAATAGATGTAATAATAATAAATGTAAAAAAAATATAGTAAAAAAAAAATTTTAGTCCGTAAATCAATGATAGTAATATAATCCGTCCTACTGGATACTATTTAGAGGGCAAAGCGATGTATTCATAGAGGAGAAGATACAGCATTATATTAATTAACGAAAACAGATACGAGTGATAAAAAAGACGATAAGGTAAAATGCCCGATAGTTAGGACAAAATTAAATTTAGACTACAAAACTTAAATTCAGACCGATACTTGGACAGTGAAAAATCAGTCATTGTAGCAATAAAAGAGATATTTTAAAAAACAAAATAGATTAGTAGTGCTATGATTATTATTTATGATGTACTTGAATTTTTTAATGAATTTTAGCAGTATTCACCTTAGGCGCCATAAAAGTGCGATAACTTTTCTCCGTTTTCTAAGATTGTGATAATAGGTAATGCTCGTTAAAATTAATCCAATGCATTTGTATGCATGCCGTATGGTATTATTTCACAACTTTTACATTAATTAACAATATTCTACTGTAATCGAGAACAAAAAAAATTTTTTATAATTTTGAATTAGCTGTCCAAGTACACCTAATGATTTCGTAGTAGTTGGACGTACGTGGAGCTCTTGTCTAACTTCAGGTCATAGGCACAAAAACGTCGTAGCCAGTACATTGACACACAATCAAAGTTGTTTATCTTTTAAAGTAGTTAATCTTTTACGCGAATTTTTTAAACAAAAGTGTGTAAAAAGTGCAGTACTTTGTAGAAAAAAAACACTGTACTAATCAGTTTTGTTGTTAAGGCGTGCACCGATTTAAGAAAATTGTTTTTCAACATTTTGAAAAGTTAACCTCCAATTTACTGTAAATAAATATGAAGTATGGATTCTGAAAAAAGAAAAAATGTTTAAAAAAAGAGTAAAAGAATGAAAAAAAGCAAAAGTGGAGGTCATACAATAAAAACAAAAAAGAGAAGTAAGAAAAATTCTGATCTTATTAAAAATAAGTCTTAAATAACGAAACTATAAAAATCAGTTAAATTGGTTTTACACTATCTCACTGATAAAACAATTAAAAAAACTGAGTGAGAACCGAGGTAAGAACTTAATTGAGTTGGATAATTCGTTTGCAATTGAAGAGATGCAGTTCCTGCAAAAGAAAATTCAAATCAAGAAGGAGAAGTGTGATTCCACACAATTAAAACTGTTGAAAATCAAAATGCACCCTGAAGGATTTATCTTGTATTTTATAAATTATTTTTGGAAAAAAGATTAAAAATTTTATTTACGAATTTTAAGTAATAAATTTGTTATTATTTATCACCTTAGTTAATCTTTTTTCGTTATAAGGTATTTATTTAAATACATACTTCAGTTTTAATAAGTACTAGCGCCTTATTATAATTTATACAACTGTCAAATTGTTTAAGTAAGTATTGTCCAAGTACTGCTTTCCAACTTGTCCAAGTATTGCAGCATTGTCAAACTTTTGGTTTTCACGCTTGTCCAACTACTACGACAGTCGAGAATGATTGTCCAACTACTCCGATAAGTTGACATGTTTTAAAATGTAAATTATTTTATGTGTGTTGTATAACCCTAAGGCATCCTAATTACAAGTTAATATTTAAAAAATTTTTGATGAAATATCGGAGTTTGTAGATGGCCGCTATTTAAGCACCATGGAAGCAGCATGGCGATTGCAAGAGTTTGCTTTGTGTGGACTTAGTCATTCTGTATTTAACTTACCAGTACATATTGAAAATAAACAAAAAATAGTTTTTCTATATAGTACTATGTTTAAAGCTATAGAAAACTCCGAAACAGTATTGACGGCTTGGTTTAAATAAAATAAAATAAATGGTCTCACAAAAAAAATTAAATACGTATTCTAGAATATTACTGTTTTAATTGGGCAATAAAAACTTGTATAAGAAGAGAAAAAAATGGACGCAATTTGACAATAGGGCAACTAACCATAGTGACACCTACGGACTTTGAGCGTTTTTTTTCAAATTTAAAATCAGATAAGTAGAGCTAAGTCTTTCAAAAGTTTAAAGACAGTTGATAACATACATTACAGTATGTTAAATACTACTGCTAATGCTTTAGGTTTAGCTGAACACGACTCTCAAATATATATTTTTTTGCATGGTTTTTAATATCTGAAGACGTTTGTGGTAAGACTATATGGGTATCATTCCAAAAATTTTTCATTAAAGATTTAACATGCTTTTTAATATAATGCTTTCTTACATTAAAATGAAAACTTTAAATTTGAAAATAAATCATGTAAAGATTATGGATTACCAGAACCAAATGAAACAGAAAAATCTATAAATATTGAGGACAATATCTCAGAAACAAATTTTCAGGATTTATTTGTTAAACTAAATAGTAAACAGTAAGATTTTTTAATGAAATTGTTAGTGGCGATACAAAATAATATTTTATTAAAGGTCCAGGAGGTTCTAGAAAAAATTTTTATACAAAGCATTCATTTTTATTTTTTGTTAAAAAAAGGCTCTATCTATGGCTTGAGCACGGATACTTCCGTTTTATTACCTAAAAAAATGACAAGTCATAGAACATTTCGATTACCATAAGATTTAAATAGCATTGAAAACTTTTTTTTAGAATACGAAACTGATAAAAAAATATTTCAAAATTGTGAAACTCAAAAATAATATGCGGTGTACAGATTAAATATTTTCATTATTCTTAACGGACATTAAAAATAAAACTTTTGAAATTCTACAGGGATGGAAAACTAATGACGTTTATAAACAAATTTATAGAGATGGTATGAACAGCTGCCTTAGCAAAGTAATTCTAACAGCTCTTGATGAACTTTTGAACATCTTACTAATATATAAACAAAAGTCGCTACAACCATTGTAATTGCTAACCGCAAAAACTACTTAACCGATTTTGCTACAATTTTTCATACTGATTTTTCATGTTCCGAGATAGTTGTAGCATAGTTTTTTTCTTAAAAAAATTATAAAAATAGCGATAAATAAGCTTAAAGTTTTGCTAAAATAAGCTGGCTTTGCGCTTAAGTTCAGTAGGATCCCATAGGTGGTGTCAAGGTACAATTAAAGCCACCCGCAATCAAAGATGGTAAAGAGTGGTAATAAGATGTCCCATCGAGTTCTCGATTATCGTAGTCGTTCTTCGGCAGTACACCAAGAACAGAGTTATAAGTCGTGAAGCTGGGCATCCCGGCAACCAATGACACTCTTCTTAAATGGTCAAGCGAAATCAATCAGTTTTAACCCCAGGTTGCCAAGATAACCGAGTGCCACGGAGAAATAGGCAACCTGCTCCAACACGTGGCTGTTCAACTATCCTGCCTGGAGCCGACAGACAATTTTTTACTTCAAATGCAAGCCAGGCAAGACAGTCCTAAAGAGTACGGATAGCCGCAATGGCCTCTTTTTTAGTAGTCGTTCCAACAGCATACCTACAGAGAAGGTATTCTTCAGGCCCACTTTCGCGACTAACGATGAGCGGTTGGTTATGCGGGGAACGATCTGAAGACAAACTATTCTTTCGTCAGCAGCGTACCACCCTCCAGAACGGTCTCCGTACCCAGAGACTTCAGAGGTAATAGTCAAGCTACCAGCAACCGGCTCTCCATCATCAAGAATAATAATAAGGAATAACTGGAACTTTCACTACTGGCCCTTTTGGGGCAATTAAAAGTATTTACAATCTCTACTTAACCATCAATCCCATCGTTTTTTTTAAGGACCACTTAAGTTCAAACTACTTTGCCAACAAATAAATTTTTACTACTATTTTTCGGAAACGATTATGTAAACGACTAAAAGATTATGTGAAGCCGGCCACTATTAAACCAAGTTAAGCATTCACTGGCAGATTTCAAGAGCGGAGTTGTTTGTCGCAAGGCTAGAAATTCCGGTGACCGACGATCCTATATTACCCTCTCGACTCAAAGAATTTAACCAGGAATCACTGATCCTCTCCAAGGTCTGCGCTGAGAGAACCGAACAGCTATAAAGGAAAAATAAACTTGAGCCAACGAAACAGTCTCCAATGAACAAGCATCACGAACTAATCTCTCCACCTAAGATCACCAAAACAACTGAGTCTGCAATAAAAATTAGGTACTTTAGACACCAACGTCTTGGACGTTATACCAGGAAACGTTGAAAATAAGCTCTACAACAAGCTTCAAAGCTTTAAACGTGGTAATTTTCTTTCCGATCAGTGTGGTGCTATAATAACAGGCCAGAGAAGATCATGCTGAGGTATAGAGGCAATCACGTTTGCTGGAAACTTCAGTCAAGAAAGAGTATACTTAGGAAGCCCATAAGTCATTTTCATGGTCATCGGACGTCGAACTACAAATTGTCAACTAATATATTACAACCTAAAAAAGTTTTAAAAAGTAGCCTTTAGGGCTCACAAAAGTCTTAACTATGCCAAAAGTCGCAAGAAGTCGAATAAGAAGAAAAGCCCTAAATGCATTTAATGAATACAATTTTAGGCGTCAAGAAAATGACGCTGAATATTTATCGAGATTAAAGCAGCATCAAAATCGATAAATAAAGAATTTCTTAACTGAGAGACAAGCTTTTTACTACAATTCTCATAGTAATTTTTTTAATCTTCCAGATTTTTAAATAGGTAGAATATGTATTTGTATTTTTTTGGATAAAAATGTAAAGATTAAACTCCAGGTCTTAGTTACTGTGGTAATAAAGTTGTGAGATTAAAATAAAATTCTTGTCTTAATTACATATTTTTTGTGAGTTTTAAATCTCTACAGTTTTGAAAAACCAGCCCTCTTCATAGATTATACGGGAGAAACTGTTAATCAACAGCCTTTCAGGGCCCATGATTATTTCATAGCATAAGAAACGCACGGTACTTTTCATTTTTTTTTTTTTTTCACTTTTTACAGCTTTTTACTTCACCCAAGAAACGGTATGGATTTCAAACAAATAAATTTTTAATAAGAAGATTTTTGTTCTGAAAAAAGTCAGAAATAAATGTAAAATTTTCAACAAAAAATATTTCACATTACACGTCAATACACTACGGTGTCCCAATTAGTGAGTTTCGGGCAAGGCCGAGACAGGGGGGCCGCTAGTTTTAAATAATAACGTTTTGAATTTTCTTAAAAAAAGGGACATACGTATCACAGCATACAATATGCAAAATATAAAGGTAGTAATCGCACTGATCAAAATATGAACATAAATTTTTTCGTAGGAACTCTAAATAATATACATGAAGGATTACCGCCACATGTTTTTAATTTAGAAGTATATGCTATTATTATGTTGATAAAAAACTTAAGTTCATTTGATGGATCGTGGAATGGCACTAGACTACATAAAATTAGATTTTTCAAATATAATTTAGAAGCAGTAATAATAATTGATGAAAAATCTGGTAATAAAGTTTTTATTCCAAGAATCACGTTAAATACCAGTAATATTTCATCCCTACCGTTCATTGTATACGGAAAAATATTTTTCAATAGTTTTAGCTTTTTTCATGACAATCGATAAATCGCAAGGTCAAAGTTTTGATAAATTAGAATTTTACTACAAAAGACCTTTGTTTTCTCATGGTCAACTATATGTATTGGTATTAAGATGTAAGAATCCTGAGAAAATATGTATACAAAATGATTCGGACAACCAAGCAAACATTGAAAACGTTGTATGGTAAGAAATTTTGGATCATTAACAATTTTATTATTTGTTTGTCAAAATTTATTCTTTCTTGTTTTTTATTTCTTTCTAAGAAATTAAGTTTTTGAATCATATAAAATGCATCTTAAAAATTAGACTTTTAGCGAGTGAAAACATGAAAAAAACTTATTTATATATTTAGACACCGTATTTTCAAATCCTTACATTGAAAAAAATAGAAATATTCACAATACAAAATTGTTCATGCATATGATAACTTTGACCTTTATCTTGATAATGTTGAATTTTGGTAAAAAATTAGTTTTACAAAATTAAAGAACAAGACAGTCTTTAATTTCGTACTAAAAATTTACGATTACAAAAATCGTCGGATATATTTAAACGCCAATTTCATAATTATAAAAATTTCATAATTTATATTTTTGTGCCAAATACTATATCGCTGCTATGTAATAATAATATTGCATAATGAATATTTTAATTCATACTATTATAGAGACATGTACATTTGCCTTTACAATAAAATTTCCATTTCTGAATACTTAAATTCCAAGTACAAGTTGTATTCATGATTTTAAAAAATATTGTTATACGAAACTGTATGTAGTATGTATATTTCAAGTATATTGGAATATTAGAAACATCATTAAGAGAAGTAGAACAAACTGAGTAACACTTGATTATTTATCTAATAAATCCATCATTTTGTAGATATGTAGTTTTTCAAATCTCAAGTTTTCAATAATTCTTGGGGGGTTGGCGCGCGAAGCGCACAGGGGGCAAAGCCCCACGAGTATTTTTATTTAAACTACAGCACTTTTTTAGATTTATTTTATTTCACTGAAGAGTATTTTAAATCAACATTAAACCATTACTGTCTATTGTAAACTGTTAATGTGCAACATCATAATTATCTGAATGTGTGTGTGTATTTCTATGTATCTATTATAGCTGCTTTTTCATAATAATATAAAATGTATGTAATAAATTTTTATTCTACGAACGATAATTTTTCAAGCCGTACTTTTAGACGTAAGGAATCCATGAGAGCTATTCAACGTTACTTTTAGTAACATGATTTTAAGGGGAAAAACGTAGGAAGGTATTTAATTACACTAAAAAATTCAGGGGACTAAGAGGAAAGAAGACTTATTCAAGGCGTAGTTTTGGATGTTGAATATCTATGGGAGCTACGCAACGTTACTTCCAGCAATATATTTTTAAGGGGGCGAAAGGAGACACAGGAGACTACATTAAAAATTTGGTAGACTGTGACGAAGTAAAACAAATTAGTACCAAGTACTAAGTGACACATTTTGCACTTATTATCATGGAGAGCTGTAGAAGGACCGTGAGTGACAGCATAAGTAAAATGCAAGGAGGGGCTTAATATATCGTAATGGTTTACATTCAATAAGTAAAAATGAAATGATGAAAATACTTTAAAATTATTTCGTGATAAATTTTACATATAGTTCAAAGTATCAAGATTGCGAAAATAAGTGAAAGAAAAAATTATTCCTCTTCTCCTCACTCGAACTTACGACGTATCAAGAAAATGTGTATCTATTTATTTTTTCCTTTCAGCCAACCATCTTTTCTTCAAAACCGAACAATATGTATGGAGTGGTGTACGCTGAGCTGGCATTGACTTATTGTTAGAGTTTATTTCTTATGTAATACGGTAGTAGCGTATCTCATTCATCTTTTTATCTCGCGTCATTGTAAAGATCTTTGTCATACAGTGCCTTTTTTCCTCCATATTTAATTCATTTATTAAGGTAAGAATTATGCGTCAATCAATAAAAATTATTAGTATCTTGAAATGTTTTATATAATTTAGTAACTGAAATGTTTTTGAATTAAGGAAGCTCCATCACGGAATGTACAAGAACTTTGACTAATATATTATTAAAGTTGAGATCACGCTGAATCCAATGGTATCTTTATTTTGATGGGTTGGCGATCAAAATTCGGAGATGATTCAATTCAATGTCAGCACTTTTCGAGCTCGCTTAACACAGTCTCTTATGGCCGAAGACCTGAAGCAAACTTTTGACTATCAACTGAACTACTAAAATGGAATGTACAAGGAAAAAAAATATACTTACCGTAACCTTAACACTCTAATCTTTAAGAAACCGGGTGACTTTATAAGCGTTGGCGATGAAAAAATTGATAAAATAGCTAAAATACTATTTTGGTCAGCAGTTACGTTCGATGAGTGCAGTGACAAACACTGCCGGCCATATTGGTCTAGGGAGCGTGCACAATGAAAAATTTGAATTTGTAAAACAACATGAAAACTTTTAAAATAATTTTTCAATTTTTATTTGTTGGGTAATAACGCAGTAAATTATGTCAATCATTAATATTAAATTATTCGACAGCTGACTGTATAAATATGTAGTAAACTATATATAATAGCAGGTGGATTCAGTTGAAAATAAAACAAACTTCATTACCAACATACTACTAGTATAAAAGGAAGCTTTCGTCTAGTAACATCTCATCGATCGTCACTGAATTGACAACCGCAGTAGGCGATGGAGCCTCCTTAAGAAATTTAATTTAATTGACAATTAAGTTATGTCTTATCTGATGATTTAATAAGTTTAGAAAAGCCAGAAATATTTAATTTTACAAATAGTATGAATAATAAAGTTTCAGATTCGCATTTACAATGTTGTACAATTTATAGTTTCCTTAACTTGACTTACTTCTATGATCGTTGGTTAGCCGCTGCTTGCGCGCACGCAGTCGTAAGATCTTACAAGGTTGACCACAACGGTGTTCTTAATCCTACACAAGAGCACTCGTGGCGATGTCAACAATTAGGCTTCTGCTTTTAACGTCGGAACCCAAATTGACGGTCCTTTCTTTCTTGTTCCTCCTTGATTCACTTTTTAGGCAAGTTTACAATGGCCTGGTTTGCTCAAGCTTTTCTCACACAGCTTAGTCACCGAACTAAGTCTTACATTTGCTTGAAATGCACGCTTTTAACACGTAGCTGAATCATCGAACTAAGTCTTACATCCGCTTAAAACACGCAACAGAACTCACTCTCCAACCTTGATAGTTACTTTGGAGCACTTGATGAAAGACAAAAGGCAAATATTGTTATGCGCGAGGAGTTTTTATACTCTTGCGTTTAAGGAGGACGCGTCAAGTTGGGGATCTGAACGACCAATCAGAGCTTAACCTTATTACCCTCGACTGACACAAGCACAGTCGTGGTGCAGTAATTACGCAGTAATTGATGGTTAAACTGCTGATCTCTCGGATTCAACATTAAGTACAAGTTGCTGTTGAAATTTTATATGATATTTCTCGTGTACATCCACAGTACAGTATGTTAAAATTATTGATTAATCACATTATTTGGTGTACTTGTGCGAACTGATTTTGTAAGATAAGCGTTTTATAAGATTGTTTGAGGTTGTACGCATAGTTCGAGTTTTATGACGGTAGCTTGTTTCAAAAGAAGTAAGTTATATGTCACAAGATAGCAGAAGCAGGTATACTGCTCGAAAGTTCGAGATCGCTGAGCTTTTGCTTTTTATAATTTAATAACAAAACTTTGCGTATTAAAGTAATAAATATTAAGTAAATGACATGGGATGTCACACACTTGAAAACGATGTTTAATTATTTGTCATTAGAATAAACAAAAAAGTACTTATTTTACTCTAGGCAAATAAAGTTTTACTCATTCATTTTGAACATTTTTTTTATTTTCACTAGGCATTAAATATTACTAAGACCAAGAGTCATTTATAGTTAATTTTCAAGTGCCATACTATTATTATAATAAATTTAGCAAATTCTTTTTCAATTCATATAGTAATGAGAAAATTACACTTTATGAAAAAAAATCCGTCACACATTTATTAGAACACGTAAATAATAGAAAAGCCATAAAGCTGTTCGTAGACTATTTTTTTGTCAATTTTTGAAATCAATATGTAGAAAGAATAATTTAAAACACAGGGTGTAGATGATTGAAAAATTGTAACATTGTTGATACTGTGACAAAAATATGTATGAGTATTTCATACCTCCTTTTCTCATACATGTTATTTAGCCTACTCCATATTTTTGCGTTTTCACACGAGTGAACCTCCTTTAACATTTTATTTACATCTAGAAAACAATTTAATTCTCTGCATATTTAATTTTTTTCTACAATTACACACTTATTTGGTTAATGTTCTAAACTTTCTTCCTTACAATTACAAAATTCACATAATCTTTTATCTACTTCCAACCAATATCTGTTTCCACCATCTAGATTAATGCACTCTTGCCCCATGACTTATACAAATATCTTTCAATTGATTTTATTGAAGCACTCCGCCCTTCCTATTCCCATAATATTTCCTTCATATAGAGAGTTATACTTTGAGTTCTTAATTTTAGCTTTCATTACTTGATTGTTTAAATTACACATACGCTCACCTATCCTATCCTCTGCTAGTATGTTTTGACTTCTCCACACCTCCAGTGTACATTGACTATTCCCTACAGTATTTAGAAATGTTTTTCTTTCGTCTTTTGATTTTTTTTTTACATCACTTTCGTAAGCTTCTTTATAGCACATTCTTGTGAACCTGTATTTTCACTGGTTTTTTAATTGAACCTTATCGCCACTTTTCTAGAATGTACCCTTAACTTACCTAAACCTGTCTCTTTCAGAATAATCTATGTAGGCGAGCAAAAATCCAACCTTAATACCCAAAGAAAATAGTCCATTTGAATTTTTCCAAGAGTTTTATCTCTTTCCAGCCGAAGATTTTCGTCTCATAACTCATTGTGCTCCTAACTAAATAGTTGAACATCATCCACCTCCTCTTGAAATTCTCTTTATACATTTTCTCCCCTAGTCCCTAAGTTTTCCTAGCAGCAACAATTCCCTTCGTTTTTCATTCGTTTATGTGGTCTGAGGAGTCCCCTTTTTTGTTAAATGTGAATCTCAAGTATTTAAAGCTTCTAACTTCTTTAACTACCCTGTTGTTACATATCCATCTTTCATCATTTGTTTCCTCCTTACTGTTTAATACCAATACCTTTGATTTCTCAAAATTCGTTCATAAATCCTTTTTTCTACTAAATTTTCTTGACGTATCAGTCATATCCACTAAAGCCTCCTTATTCAAAGCCAAAAGAACCGTTATCTGCTTATGCAAGGAACCACAATCTTACTTTATTAATCACTTTTAATACCTCCTCTAATTTGGCGATATATATACAAAAAAAGAGCTGGGCTCAGCACACAACTCTGTCTTAATCTTTTTAAACTACAAAATTCATCTGGTAACACCTCATTTCCCTGAATCAGTATCTTTGTTTCAGTATATAATTCTTTCATTCTTTCGATTAAATATCTACTAAATCTTAGTTTACTCAATGTATCCTAAGGTTGTTTCCTATTTACTATGTCAAATGCAGCTTTAAAATCTACAAAAAGCGCAATTACTTTACCCTTTTCTTTTTCATTTTTTTCCTTTGCACTGTATGGTTCAAAATCAAAATATTATCTAAGGTCGATTTACTTCTCTTGAATCGTGCCTAATCCTCCGGTAACACTGTCTTTTTTATTTCTGACTACAGTGTCTTTTTAAATTTCAGTATATAACTTGTAGTTTGTAGTAAGCAAATATATTCCTCTGTAATTTTGTGGGTTATTTCTATCACCCTTTTTATGCAGGGGCACTATTACCGCTGTTTTCCACATTCCCGGTACCCCTTCTCCCACCCATACCTTATTTATTATCTCCATTAACTTATCTCTGACTCCTGTCCCGGCATAGATCCAAGGCTCGTTTGGTATTCCGTCGTACGCTGCTGCCTTTTTTCTATTGGATTTTCTAATTGCTGCTTCAACTTTGACCTCACTTGTACTTTCTCTTTCGTCCCTATCATCTCATTTTTATTCTTATGTACCTACGTATTTCATACTTTTACCTCCGAATAGTTCTCTAAAATGATTTACCCACTCGTGTGAACTTATGTGATTGTTTAAGTTCTCTCTTATTTTTTTGTATTTATTAAGATACTTCCATACATCACTTTCGTGCTTCATGTTACTAAGCTCTTCCACTTGCCTTTCCTTCAATTGTCTTTTTTTTCCCAACAGGTTTCCTTCCAATCTTTCCTGGCCTTTAAGTACTCCAGCTTGTCCCCCCACCCTTTCTGCCACCTTAACATCTTCTTTGCCTTCTTTTTTTTGTTTTTAAAGTCTCTATCCCACCAACCCTTAAAACCTATTGATTTCGCCTTGATTTTTATCTCTTTTTTAATTATAGCACAGAACACGTGTTTATTCAGTATTCCCCAGGCTTCTTCCATCCCTCCTGCACTACAACCTAAACCTTCTGTACGAATCTTCAATGATTCAATGGTTTCTTCCATCTACGTAAATGCCACTTTTTTTACGTCTTTTTTTCTGTCATTCCCTAATAATACTTCCAATCACATATGGTCTGACTCTATCCTATTACCTACTTTAAATCTCTGAATGAACTCAAACATTTCCTCTGTTCAGTATTGAGTGGACTGTTCGAGTAAAAAGAGGGCACCAGATGAGCAGAGCTACTCGTGTCAAATCATATATCATAACATGGGGAAATTAACAAGAAACACTCAACTTTTTAACATTGCAATAAGCAAAACTTCAATAAATGTAAGCAATAATATATGGGTTCGAGAAGCGTTCGCAAAGGTAGTTGTGCGAAGACTGAATAATAATATTGATAAAGCTGCCTCGCAAGCCAGATAAGCAAAGGAACAATGTTTATTTCAGCAGTATAAGTTATACGTGTAATATAATGTAGAAGCAATCATAAAGGTAGAATTACAGGTATTAGTTTATCTCCGCAAAGTAATGTTATAATCAAGCAAATTAAAGCTAAGGATTCCTCGAACTAAGCAAGAACGCGTTCTTCCGTATTATAAAATTTAGCACAGGAATTAAGCCTAGAAATTGAAATGTAACTTCAATTATAATAACACTGATTTACTAGAAAATGCTTTGAACATTACAATACAAGTAAAATTAGATAAAAGAAAACACTATGTACAGTGGAAATTGGTTTAATCCTAAACATCCTTATTAGTTGACACATAATCAATTACTGATTTTCCCCTAGGCCCTGTACATGTTAATTTTCCTTTATAATTCCCCAACAACAACTACGAGTATTATTTTTAAGAAGCTTAAATATATACATTTTAAGACGCTTAAATATATAAAGTTGTACAATATATTTCTCTTTAACTAGAACTTCTTTTTTTAAGTTTTTCAGATTGTCAGATAGTAGACAGAATGGACTGCGATTAAAACTTTTTTTCCAGTATTATCGGATTATTAAGACGTATTCAATAAGTACAAAAAAATTTAATACTTTAGTAAATTGTAAAGTAAGTATTTAAGAATACGATTCCACAAAAAAAATTTGATCACACGTTGTAAACAACTTTTTATAGGCCGTATTGTCAGTATCTTTTTTTGCATTTAGCTGCGGTTTGCAAAAACTATCTATCCGATCATGCTGAAATTTAGTATAGTTATTGAAAATTACTAAAGCTATAACTCTGCCAAATTTTAGCTCTGAATTTTCATGCAAGAGAGTTATTAATTTTTGAATATTTGCTTAAAAAACGAGATTTTTTGCATTTTGTGAAGAACCACTGGACAAATTGGGATCAACCGGAGCTTATTTTGTTCAACTTTTGACGATGCATACTTCTATATATATTTTCTTTTTAAGGCACACCGTTTCTTTCCGACGCTAAAAACTGTGTTTTACCACTTCTGTTATTTTTTAGAGGCATGAAAGGAAAATATTTTTTGTTCGATTTTATTACAATCGATTGGCTTTGTTGAATTCTCTACAATATATTTTTTTGTCGTAGTCTGAATTTCCATTGCCGAAAACTTAATTCGATCACACGATCAATGATGCAGTATGTAAATTGATCAAATGAAGCGCATCACACCCAATTTTATAAATTTATTTGGTGACAATAAAAAAGGTTTTCGAGTATGAAAGATAATTGTACGTAAAATAGGTGTTATGGTTTAGTAGAGGTTTACAAACCTAACGATCTAATAATATTGATTGTGTTCTCTGTTGGTTTACCTTTTTTTTCTGTTTTGTGATAAATCACATAATTTTCGAAATATTTCGAGCTACACCCCCTTGCTCGCTAACCTCTACTATTAGACGATCCTATAAGTATATTATTTTCTACATTAGTTTTGCATTGTTATTTTAGTAAGCTTTAAAAAATTATACAATTTATTGTTAAGTAGGCAAAAAAAAAAAAAATAGTAAATTAAACCACACCAGATTTGAAAGACTATGGCATTTCTCGAAAGTTCTCTAAAAACGATGTTCTACGAAGGATGCTGGAAAAAACAATGGGGCTTCGTTCATGAGAAAAAGGATGTTTCAAATAAAGGCCGTGAAGCTTATGCAGAAAGACGGATCAGTTCTCTCCTTGCAATGAGCAATCTATCCTTTGTATGTCCATGGACACTCCTACAACTATTTTGTTAAGTGACTACAACTCTTCTGTGCTTTATGTGCTGTTTATGGGTCAAATTAAATTAAAATATAATGACGTAGATATTGCCTTATTGTTTGTAATACATAGGGATGAAATTCAGTAAACTAAAGTCTTACCTGTAGTTACAGTTCAATTTTTGCATTTTGAATAGTAAGCTTGCAATAGTAAGCTTTTTAAAACAAGTTAAAGGTGCCGGTATCGTTACTCACAATTGTAGCTTGGGTTTACTAGTACAAAGAAACGGAGAAGAATAACAACAATACATATAGAATTATCAATGCAGGGTGAGAGTGCGTTTACATCAGTGGAACTAAGCAACAATTAATAGGTTGTGTTACAACCCCCCCCCCCCAAGAAGTTCACTATTGGTAGCGTTTTTTCTATACTAACAAAACGTTACATAGAAATAGAATATAAGAAAATCACTTTGGATATCCGCAGATAATAAAATTTTTGAATTCCTAGGGCGTATATGGGTGCATCAAAGCCAAGTGGAGCACGCGACGTGTGCAGCACCTTTTTCGCATCAAAAGCGTTCTTTCCAACTCGTTAAAAAGAAATGGAAAATAGTTAGAAAAAAAAGTTAAAGATATGAATCGATAGATTTTGACCTGTTCTTTTAGATAGTGCAGTCAGTTTTTATGTAAAAGGTTTTTTTTCTTGCTTGAATTCATTTCCACGCTTAGACTGTTTTTTCTCAAAGTACGTAGATTTTTTTTTTTTTTCAACTTGCATTAGTCAAAAGCTAAACTCTTCAACTAGACATGTAAATTTACTAGTTGGAGCCTATAGAGCTTCACAAATGACATGCACTTGAAGATAGTGGGGTGTAGTCTAGCGCTGAAACCCACGTACTTCAATGAGCGCCAGGTGAGATACTGATTTACAACTCGCTCATAATACGCGACAAATAGCTAAAAAAAATAAATAAAAATGCTTAAATGGACAAAATTCAATGAGTTCTTTTTTATTCCACAGAAAATTTCAGATGAGATACTGTTTCACAACTCGATTATAATCCAACGCAAGTAGCAATAAAATAAATAAAAATGCACAAATTGACAGATTTTGATGTGTTTTTCTTTTACACAGTGAATTAACAATTTTTAAATTTTTTTACGATGATTAAATATCAAGTTTAGAAAGTTGACTACTTAAAATATTAAATTATTTAGAGGTGAAAGAATTTTGCGCATCAGTATCGTTTCATTTATTTTTACCTGATAAGAAAACGTTAAAAGATCATGTGCCTACTGCCATCACCTATAGAGGGCGTGCTGCCCTGGTTGCCGTTCATGGGGCGAATTTGTTTTCTGATTACTTTTGGTTCTGTTTTTAGTGATAATCTGGATCCTTTATAAAGGCTTGCAATTCTGTGTTCTCAGAGCCTCTTATATTTCTCTTAAACCAATCGTTGGCAACTGGTTGCATGCCGCAGTGTTGGAGATTGTCTTAAGTCGTTCCTGTATTTAAAAAGGGTAAAGAGGCTTGTGTTAAAAATTATAGACCTATTTCAATCCTTGGCACTGTGGCTAAGTTGTTTGATAAGCTTGTTTTTCTAAGAGTAAGTGATACGTTTAAGTCATACATTGGTTGACGAGCAGAATGGGTTCGACATAGGCATTCTACTGTCACTAACCTGCTAATGTATTACGATAGTATTGAAGAGGTTTCGAATGTGAATGCACAGGTTCATTCGAATTATATTTATTATGAAAAGGCATTTGATTCGATAAACCATAAGGTGCTAGTCCAAAAATTATGACATAGCGTTGGTCTTGGGGGATCTCTGCTGAAGTGGTTTATTTCATACCTTACTGAGCGTGAACAGGTTGTTGTTTTGAATAGGGCTGTATCTGATGGTGTAGTTGTTGAATCAGGAGTCTCTCAAGAGTCGCACTTGGGGCCACTTTTATTTCTTATTTACAATGATATTAAGGATGTTATACATGGACCTTAAATTCTTTTGTTTGCTGATGACGTGAAGTTATATAAATGTATATACAAAGATTCTGATTGTTGAATATTGCAGAATGATCTTAATGCGGTTGTCAATTGGAGCAAAACTAACAATCTTCGAGATAATGTAAAGAAACGTGCTGTGATTTTGTTCTCTAGGTCTTGTGAGGTCGTACTTAATGACTATGCTCTGGGTCCCTCATCGCTGACAAGACTTACTAAAATTCCTGATCTAGTCCTTTTCGAAGATTTTACCACTTTTGACAAACAAATTAGCTCTGTCTTGTCGGCGGCATACAAGGTCTTGGAATTTTCTATGAAAAGCTGCAGGGATTTTACTAATGTGTGTACACTGGTTGATCTGTATAAAACCCTTGTATTGCCTTACCTACTGTGTTGCTCCCAAGTCTGAAGGCCATGTTTGCAGCAAGCGATATATGAGATTCAAAAAATACAGCATAGATTTTTGAGATTTATGTAGTTCAGAAATGGGTTCCCTATGTCACCAATCAATCACGATCATTCGCGTGTTCAGTCAGACTGGCCTGTTAGATGTTTGTTAGCTTCATATCTATATCGACTGTTGTTTTATGTTTGGACTACTTGCACGAAATGTTAATTGTGTATCAGTCACTTCATTATTCGTACCTCGAGATTATAATTATACTTAAAGAAATGTAAGATCTTTGCTAAAAACCAAAACAAAGTGCAATTATGTAAGGAGAGCATGGAACTCCCTTCCTACTGAAATAAAAAAGGCGAGTAATATTATTGCACTTTAAGAGGCGGATGTTGCAGTGTGTGGGGCAGTGATAGACGTGATCGTTATTTGTAAGCGTGTATAGTAGATCGTGTTAACCTTGTGTTACCACTCAATTTTGTTATATATTGTAAAGGACTCTTGCCTCTTTATTTTTCAAATGAATCATTAAATAAACAAATAAATATATACGTATTGTGACGGTCCTTTTCGCGTCACGATGTTCTTTGAGAACGAATGAAACAAATAATGTGGGACTTTGCCTGGAAGGGAGAGTCAAGATGACGAGGGAGAAAAATTTCTCTACATGCGTGCAATGAAGCAATGGGTGTCGTAATTACATATATTTTGAATTATCTATGTATTTAAAAAATACTCGCACGCATTGTGCGGATATCCTTCTCCTTAGCCAAATGGAACACTGAATGATTAGGGAGGATAAAGGATGAGGAACAGACACTCGTCACTGTGGCTAAGCCATAGATCGAGGAGGCCCGGAATGATATGAAATTCCCATCCTCGTACTTACAACCTTGGCGTTATTGCAGAACCGGAACAAGCGAGAGAGAGAGAGAGCTCCACCGTCATCTGATGCTTTTCTAGACGTTCGACGAAAGCTGAAAATGAAATGATACTTGCATACAAAGACACCACATTCAAAGAAACAAGCGAGGCGGGATTTCGTTTAAGTACCAAGGCTTTAATGTAGCGAACTTAACAATACATATCTTTCAATAATGCATACAAATCACTAAATCAACCAAAACATGATATTTAAATAAAGGCGTACAAAAGTAAGCGAATAGCAAAGAAAGGAAAAGTAAGCGCTTAAGCGATAACAAATATGCGCTTAAGCCAAAATTATAATGTATTTGAAATAATAACCAACGCGATGCATTGAAGCAAATAACAGCGGTGCATTTAAGCTACTCTAAATCAAGCATTGAAGCTAAGTGCCTTGGTGCATTGAAGCGCGACACGAATGTATGGCGGATTTCCTGTTGGCACCAGAAAGATCAAGTTTTCTCGACCAAGCCAGTACCAAAGGAATAATGCCCTTCGTCGTGCGCTTGCCATGCCCGGGTGGTGCTGTCAGACCGCTTGTGGTAGGCGCTGCCGAAACCCATTTCCTATGAGCCGATTGGTAGCTTGCGGTAATGGGCCATGCATTGAAGCCCCGCAAGCATTGCGCTGCGCGCGGCGATCTACCTGCTCTTCGCCTTGCGTGCACCTATTTAAAACAGAACTAGTAGCAAGCACAACGTTAGCTATCGACATAAAATGAGAACAAAAATATTTCTACCTATAAAAAAAAGATATAAATGAAGTCCACGAATCACATATCGTTTCACCCATTATCATAAATTAATGAGAGAGACTAGTCGGTCACAGTATATGTATATATTTCATAAAAAATATAACTATTCGCTAATACGCCAACTTCTGCAAAAATATGCTTATTTTTCAATATTAAATCCAAGTTTTAATGAAAAATTCCCTGCGGAATAAAAAATAACACATTAAAATCTGTCAATTTTTGCATTTTCATTTATTTCTTTAGCAACTTCTCTTGGATTATGATCAAGTTGTGAAACCTGGCGCTCATCGAGAGACGTGGGTTCCAGCGCTAGACTACGACCCACTATCTTCAAGTGCATGTCATTTGTGAAGCTTTATAGGCCCCAACTAGGAAATTTGCATGTCTGTAGTTCAAGAGCTCAGCTTTCGAGTAATGCAAGGAAAAAAATAAAAAATAAAAAAATAAAAAATACCTACTTTCAGAAAAAACAGTCTAAGTTTGGAAATGAATTCAAGCAAGAAAGTAACCTTTTACACAAAAACTGACTACTATCTAAAAAAGCACGTCAAAATCTATCGATTCATGTCTTTACCTTTTTTTTATAATTATTTCCCATTTGTTATAAACGAGTTGAAAAGAACGCTTCTGATACGAAAGAGACGCTGCGCACGCTGCGTGTTCTACTTGGCTTGGACGCGTCTATACACATAAAACTGCGGCTATCCACTTCTTCTTACAACCATCTTCTGCGTCTCTATAGCCAGTGACAGCTATATTTGCTCACTATTAACTATCCATTAGGATAACAGTGGCTTAAAATATATTGCAGAGGGTGAAAGAAGAACAATTACAGAAAAACCTTATAAGGTTAAAATAACGGACTAATCAGTAGAATTCTCCCTCATATTGTAAAAAAAGTTTAAATGATATTATGTGTTTCCAACATAGTGTGGGGTGGTGGAGGGACTGCTTAAAATTTGCGGGGATGGCAGGCGGCACGGGTGAGTCACACAAAAAGTAACGGAAAGTTTTATTGGGTTAAAATAATAGACAAATCAACAGAAAATTTTCCATACTTGCGAGGCAGCAGCCGGGACAGCGAGGGGTCGTGGAAAGCTCTGAAAATCGTACGAGAGGGGTGGGGGGTGGGGGACTTAGTGGGCTTTGGATATTATTTTATTGGGTTGAAATAACGTTGGAGCACTGTGAAATTTATTGAAGAAGTGACTCGAGTATACTTGTAGTTTAGCGTTTCCCTCTTTTTAGTGTCCTTTTAAAGAGTTTCTGGCTTCTCAAACTAAATGAACGACAATCCTATGGCTAAGTCAACTTATAAGACTTACAGCGGTAGTCAGTGTATATTTAATAAAATACGAATTATTCGAGGGCTTTGGTTTTTGGCTTTTTTTTAGGTTCTTAATTAGTAAATCTCAAGCAATGCAAACAATAATGAAAATAATTCTGTAAATTCTGGAAAGTTATTCTATGGATCTATAAAGTTATAAAAAAATGTTTGTTCAGAATCCATACTGTTTATTAGGTGAAGTAAAAAGCTCTAAAAAGTAATAAAAAAAAAAAAAATATGATAAAAAGTACCGTGCATTCCTGATGCCATAAAATAATCATGGGCCCTAAAAGGCCGTTGATTTACAGTTTTTCCCGTAAAATCTATGAACAGGGCTGGTTTTTCGAAACTGTAAAGATTTAGAACTCACAAAAAATATGTAATCAAGACAAGAATTTTACTCTAATCTCACAACTTTATTACCACAGCAACTAAGTCCTAGAGCTTAATCTTTACATTTTTATCGTCAAAAAAATACAAATACATTTTCTACCAATTTAAAAATCTGGAAGATTCAAAAAATTACTATGAGGGTTCTAGTAAAAAGCTTGTCTCTCAGTTAATAAATTCTTTATTTATCGATTTTGATGCTGCTTTAATCTCGATAAATATTCAGCGTCATTTTCTTGACGCCTTAAATTGTATTCATTAAAGGCATTTAGGGTTTTCCTTCTTATTCGACTTCTTGCGACTTTTGGCATAGTTAAGACTTTTGTGAGCCCTAAAGGCTACTTTTTAAAACTTTTTTAGGCTGTATTATATTAGTTGACAATTTGTAGTTCGACGTCCGATGACCCTGAAAATGACTTATGGGCTTCTTAAGTATACTCTTTCTTGACTGAAGTTTCCAGCAAACGTGATTGCCTCTATACCTCAGCAAGATCTTCTCTGGCCTGTTATTTTCGCACCACACTGATCGGGAAGAAAACTACAACGTTTAAAGCTTTGAAGCTTGTTGTGGAGCTAATTTCCAGCGTTTCCTGGTATAACGTCGAAGACGTTGGTGTCTAAAGCACCTTATTTTTTTGCAGACTCAGTTGTTTTGGTGATCTTAGGTGGAGAGATTGGTTAGTATTGCTTACCCTTTGAAGTCTGTCTCATTGGCTAAAGTTTATTCTTCTTTTATAGCTGTTCGGTTTTCCCAGCGCACACTTTGAAGAGAATCGATGATTCCTAGTTTCCTAGCTTTGCGACGAACAACTCCGCTCGTGACGTCTGCCAGTGAATGACTGACTTCATTTAATAGTGGCCGGCTTTCCATAGTCTTTTATCTAATGACGAATCGTTTCCGGAAATGGTAGTAAAAATGACGTTGGCCCTTAAAAGAACCGATGAGATTGATGGTCAAGTAAGGAACGTAAATATTTATAATGGTCCTGAAAAAGGCCAGTGGTGAAATTTCCAGTTAATGCTTATTATTATTCTTGAAGATTAAGAGCCAGCTGCGGGTAGCTTGACTCTTATCCGTTTAGTCTCTGTGTACGGGGACCATACAGAAATGAAGGCACGCTGCACAGTGGGCAAAAATGCCGTTTTTTGTGTCGAAATAGAATAGCAGCCGCTGGGATAGGCTGATCAAGACGATTCTTTTCGGAGCTTGAAGCTCAAATACCTCAGAGTATAGAAAAAGTGGTACGAAGTGGAAAAAAAATATTCAGAAGTTAAAAACTACCCCTAAACGCACCCTTAATCACTATATCTTTATAATATCATAATCATTCAATCAGACTAACACTCATTTTTTACAAAAAAATATAAACCTATAGATTTTTTGGGTCGCTGATAACGAATACAACGTCAGAATTTCGAAATTCAAAGAGGCGGATCCAACATGGCAGCCAAAAACGTTAAAAGGCTTTAAAAATTCGAGAAAATGTGGCCATTGGGGGTTTTTTTAGGTTGCTTAACATGAATCTGGTATCAAAATAACGAAATTCAAAATAGCGGATCCAATATGGTGGCCGAAAAAGTCGAAATGCTTTAAGAATTTAAGAAACTTTGACCGTAGGGTTTTTTTAGGTCGCTTAATCCGAATCTGGTATCAAAATTACATAATTCAACATGGCGTGTCTAATATGGCGGCCAGAAAACTGATACTTGTTAAAAACTAACAAGTTCTCGGCTATAAGAGTTTTTTAGGTCGCTGAAGACGCATCTGGAATTTGAATTGTATTGTAATTATAGAATTAAAAATGGTGGATACAATATAGCATCTAAAAAAGTTGATACCTGTTCAAAACCAACAGAATATAGCCCTGGTGGTTTGTTGCTGTACACGAATTTGGCGTCAGAACTGCTTTATAATTACAAAATTAAAAATGGCGGATCCAATATGGCAGCCCTAACAGTTTAAACTCGTCAAAAAGTAAAGAAATCTAGCCTTACATATTTTTGTAGATTTTACAACACAATTTTAGCATTAGAATTACTAAATTTTAATTAGCCAAGCCATTATAGCGGTGAAAAACGTTAAGACAAATGTTTCTTCTGTCACTGACCAGAAATTTAACATTACAATTACAACATTGACAACGTCGGATACCGTATCATAGTGAAAAAAAATATATATATATATATTTTAAATGTAAAGAGATCTGTCATTAAGGACGTTCGGTAGTGATTGAATTTTCCAACGAATTTTTCTGAAATTTTGACCAGACGTTTTTATTGTTGTTACAATAAACCAGTCAAAATTTAAAGAGGTTCCTCTGTTTCGTTTTCGAGATATTGAATTTCAAAGTTAAGTCATTTTAACACTGTCGCTTATGGGAGAACTGACTGAATCACAGTTTTAAGCAAATTGGGCCAGTGAATTTGGCCAATTTTTTTATATGTTACAGACAATGTTATTAATTTGATGTATACCAAGTTTTGCGACGATCGTCTGATTCGTTTATAAATAAAAAATTAAATAAAAGCTCGACCGAAACGCAACGGCAACGTCGCAAGTGGCGGGAAATTCAAAATGTTCCAGGATGTTGATCAGTAAATATCTCAATATTATTGTAGATATTTATGCATTCACGCATAAAATACAAGCTTACGTGTGTGCGTGAGTGTATGTACAGAACGCCCACCCCTTCCCATAAAAAACAATAAATGTTAATAACACGCTATTTATTTTTTTTTTTAATTTCAAATTTATTATTTCTTCTTAAGATACAATTTTTTTGCACATTACAAAATCACATGCTCATAGTTTGAATCACTCATCTTAGAAATCATCCTACTTATCTGACGTCCCATGCTGTATGAGACATGTCAAGTCATTTAAAAATTCAAGTATTTTATTTACACTGGTAGCTCTTTTGATTAAAGGGCTTTGCCCATTTATTACAAGTCTTTCTAATTACTCATTTATTCATTTTCACTACACTTTTATGATAAATCAGTAACAAATACTTACAGCTTTATCACAAAAACATTGATACACGAACGCTGTCGTAACCGACGCAGCACGCAGCAGACGAGCAGACAGTGTAGAGTGTGCAGAGACACCTGATGCGTGTACATGAAGACCCGTACGACGTTGCCAAATCTTCATTCATCGCTGGTTTCCCCTCACCGCGCAAATGTTTCCCCCCGCTAACACTACCGAACGTCCTTAAGAGTCTATGTGGTCGCCAAACACACATCTAGAATGTCAGTCATGAGTTTGAAAATGGAGGACTGGCTATAAGATTAATGCATTTATAAAAGTTTATTTCACGATTATTACACTCAATGAATATTATTCGGATCCCCACTATATCATGTATAAAGTTCTTTTCACACCAAAAACAAAAGGATTTAGGCATAGTTACACTATTTTCTCTGGCGACCCTACCTAGTATTATCAGGTGAGATCTCAGATGATGTATTGTGTGAAAATCTCCCCTGAGATATTTTTCTAAGATTTGTGTTTTTTCGGAATTTTTCAGCCTTTGTAAGCATGATAAATAAATTTTAGACTGAGAAAATTTTCCAAATTTTTTAACTTAGTGAATTTTTTAACAATTAGACAACAAATTTTTTAAGTCCAAAATACGACACTTTTGCTAAAACATATCAAAAAATGCAGGAAAAACAACTACATTCGATAATTTCTAGGTTGAGATTTTGAAATGAGAAATCACCTGAGATCTTACCTGAGATTACTAAGTAGGGGAAAATATAAGGCAATTACGTGGAACAGTTGTGCCTAAAAGTAGCTTTCAAGAATCTTAACAGAGTCATAAGTCATAGTACAGACACTCGACTCTGTGAGGTAACTCGATGTTGACGAAAACAGAAAAGTCCTAAGTGGGAACGTAAGTTTTTTTAATGTTATGTCGTATATGTACATGTAGTTTAAAATATTTCAGTCCAACCATTTGTAAAATTTCAAAAATAAACACGAATTTTTAAATTCGAATTACATATATAGCTACTATCATGCGATCAAAATAAAATTAATGCAGTTCTAAAAGTGGTAGAAAATCTAACAAAACTGTTTCTGTAAGAGAAATAAACTCTGCTTTATCGTAAGTTTGCAAAATCCTTTCAAAAATATGACTGCAAAAGTACTTTAAGTCATTTATCACAAATTAAAGATGTACATGTACTTACTTGCTGTCACGTTTGTTTTATTATAACGCCAATACTAACTTATAGTTTTGTTTTTGGAATCTATGAGAAAATTCACTCTATTTATCTAAGTGAAAAATTCAGATATTGCAAAAAAAATTTCTAAAATAAAACGTTTTGAGCTAATAAGTTATTCATTTCACTCTATCACATCTATCACTTGATATGGCAATATTTTTTGGCTGTAGAGAGAATTCCAATCACTATGAGATGGAAGATGAGTTAGCAGAAACTGAGAATGACTACGAGGAAATTGAATGAACGAAAATCAGTCTCTCAACATTAATCTAAACATGTGACTGTTATTTAGTTATAAGAAAAAAAATACTGTTCATTGAAGCAAAAGAGTAGAACCTAACTTTGTAAGAAAAGATATTATGACGTAGCTGTAAATAATTAGAACTTATTGCTTCAAATCAGAATTTTTGAATCTTATGTAAATATACATACAATTAGAATATTTAAGTGAAAATGTTACAAGTTTTTGACATAAATCTGCTACATATCTATCATTTTACGTTCTAAACTTGTAGAGTTGCTTAGCTAATCCGTAATCTAGTTCTATCAAGCAATATTTGTTAGAATACAAATACATAGGTACGTAAGTAATTGTTCTTATTTAATAGTAGAAATCTTTCTATATTGTTTTATCACGTTATAGACTCTGTGTGAATTTTAATTAATATATTAATAATCATATAAAATCCTGTATTCTTTTGTTAAACATTAAAATTTCAGATTCGTGTTTAGCGACCTCAAAAATTTTTTTCGACAGATTTTTAACATTTTAACGTTTTTTTTTAACCAAGATATATTATATGCCATTTTTAATCTAAATATTATTCAAGATTCATGTTCAGCAACCTAACAAACCACCAGGGCTAATATTCTGTTGGTTTTGAACAGGTGTCAACTTTTTTGGACGCCATAATGAATCCACCATTTTAAATTTTATAATTATAATACAATTATTATACCAGATGCGTGTTCAGCGACCTAAGAAGCTGCTATAGCCGAAAACTTGTTAGTTTGTAACAAGTATCAGCTTGCTGGACACCATATTGGATCCGCCATTTTGAATTATGTAATTCTGATACCAGATTCACATTAAGCGACCTAAAAAACCCCTTCGACCAAAATTTCTCAAATTCTTAAAGCATTTGGACGTTTTCAGCCACCATATTAGATTCGCCATTTTGAATTTCGAAATTCTGACGTCATATTCGTTATCAGCGACTCAAGAAATCTATAGGGTAATAGTTTTTAGTAAAAAATGTGTGTTTGTCTGATTGAATATGATTATGATATAATCAAGATATAGTGATTATGGGTGCGTTTAGGGGTAGTTTTTAACCTCTAATTTTTTTTCCACTTGGGACCACTTTTTCTATACTCTGGGGTGTTTGAGCTTCAAGGTCTTAAAATAATCATCTTGATCGGCTTATTACAGCGGCTGCTATTTTATTTTGACACAAAAAACGGCATTTTTGCCTACTGTTTGCCGCTGACCCAAAGAATATCTCGTCTTCAGATCGTTCCCCGGATTACCAACCGTTCATCGTTAGTCAGGTACGTGGGCCTGGAGAATCCTTTCTCTGTAGGTATGCCGTTGGGATGACCACCAAGAAGGAGGCCGTTGTTGCTGCCCGTATTCTTCAGGGTTGTCTTTCCTGGCTTGCATTTAGAGTAGAAAATTCTCTGGTGGCACCAGGTTTGATGGTTGGACGGTTACAAAGCTCTGAAAAGCTGGAGCAGATTGTGCTCTGGATAGAAACGTTTTCTGGTATTCAACCGGAGACGTTGACGTTCCGAACGCCTATTTTTCTGTGGCACTCGGTTATTTTGGCAACCCGGGGTTAAAACCGATTGATTTCGCTTGCCCATGAAAGAAGAGTGTCATCGGTTGCCGGGATGCCCAGCTTCACGACTTATAACTCTGTTCTTGGTGTACTGCCGATGAACGACTACGATAATCGAAAACTTGATGGGGCATCTTATAACTACTCTTCACTATCTTTGATTGCAGGTGGCTTTAATTTTACCTAGATGCCACTTAGCAGATCCTACTGAACTTAAGTGAAAAGCTAGCTTACTTAAGCAAAACTTTGAGCTTATTTATTGCTATTGTTGTTAAGTTTTTCAAGACAGAAACTATGCAAAAACCATCTCGGAATTATCAAGAATCAGTAAGAAAAATTTTAGTGAAATCGGTTCAGTAGTTTTCGCAGTTAGCGATTACAACGGTTTAAGCGACTTTGCTTTATATATTAGTAAGATAAGTCAGAATACAATAATGGTAAATATTTTAGTTCTATAGAAGTAGCATGGACATAACACAAAATATTGTTGTGTGGTAGAAGTCATGGAGCTAGTAACTGACTAGTTCATTTTAAAAATATTAAAAAAATTATCTTTAAAGTTAGATAATCAAAACAATTCATACATAACTGCAAAAACTTCTAACAGCTATGTTAACAATGAATTAAGTTAACAATTTCTAAAAAAGTCTTCTTTAAAGAAATTGTTTGCTGATTTTTGAAAAACTCTTTCTACCATTAAAAAATGTGTGAGGACCGATGTGTGAGGTACCTCTGACATGATGAAGACCTTTCAGGGAAGGAGTCAGGCCTTGTTGAGCGGAAAAGACGTCACTTTATCGGACTGAGCCATCGGGAATTCCTCAGCTCCTGGCATCTCTTCCTATCATTACCCAAAGGTGTTTCAGCGCAGGGACGGCGCACCGGGGGAGGTTGAATACTCGGTCGAGTCGGGATCCGTCTTCCTGCCGGTCCCCCTGACTCCCTAACGTCTACGGTCGCTGGGAAACGTAGGTTTGAGGCCCTTCTCTTGGGCGCCTTATCGACACTTTGGGGCTGCCTGAGATTGGAGTAGACAGCGCGCGGCGTGGGTGGCAGAGCTATTCACGGTGGTGGGCTGGATGCTGATGGGATCTTGGATATTCCCTTATATCCACTAGGCTTTGGCTTGGGTGGAGGAAGTAACCGAGCGCAAGTGCATTGGCGCCTTTCAGGGCTCTTCAAATCGAGTTTAAAAATAAAAGTATTATTTACAAATAATGCGGGAGCAAAAATAATAACTGATGAAAAAGTGGAAAAAAAGAGAATTTGGTACGCATAACTTTATTAGAATGAAATGTAACATATTCTTAATTTTTTTCTTTTTTTTTTTTTTAAAACGAACCGTTACTCCTGCATGAAATATATTACGTATCTTTTTTAACATGTAAAAATCTGACCAACGTTCAAAATTTTTGGATTTAGAGATACTTTATGTTAGTCACTTAATTTACCTCTAAGAAATAAAGTTGACTTAAGAGGAAATGATGAATACAGAGGAAATTGCATTCCGTAAGCATTTGTTCGATTAAATGTATTCTCATCCTAATACTAAAATAAAAAGTGTTGAAAACTACATGTTGAAATGTTAACAAAATTTAATGTAAAGCTGGTACTAGAGAATCAGCGGAAATCTTATTACGTAAGAAATTGCATTACTACTTTATATGACAAAAAAAAAATGTTTGCCAACGGCCTGGACTGGCATTGCCTAACACTACTAAATAGAATGACTAGTCATTAAACTTCTTACTTTTGGATTTAAATAATATTAAAAATACAGTTTTAAAGTATCCAAACTGAAAAAAATGTGAAGTCGATTGAATAATTTAGGAGTAAGGTTCTACAATTACAAAAAACGCTTATGAGTAACAGACAGTCCTTTGTGTGATCTATGCAAAACACACTTTGTGAGTAAATTGATAATCTTGATGTCCAAAACAATAAAGAAATCATTTTTTTTTTTAAATCTTTTTATATTTCAAAATTAAATACAAATATCGTACGTTTCATAAAAATTTCTGTTATAACTCAAGAAGAAGAGAATAAAATCACTTAACATACCTGAAAAATGAAAAGTTAATGATGTACGTTTAAAAATATCAAGTTAAAAGAACAAGTCTCTGTTGAAAAGTATAATTCTGACTTTTTAGAATGAATATACTTTTTTTAAAAATAAAATTTTCAATCCAATAAAGGGATCTACTACGACACCTTATAACAGCATAGATCTTGCCACGTACGAAGGTGTTGATAAATCTCGACAAAAGGTCAGATAGATACGTTTGTTCAAATTTTTCAATATTTGGAAGCCTCGAAGTCTCGAAAAAAAACCGAAGATCTACTTATGTAAGTCTCGAAGGTCTCGAAAAAAATTTTCGAGACTTTTCGGGAGTCTCGGGGGTCACGAGGACGATGTTTGAGATTTTCGAGTTTCTCAAGTGATCAGCGAAGTCTTTGGACTGTGGTCACAAGTCTCTACGTGGATTGTTAAAAAGCTCACACGGTACAGTTATACAGGCTTAGCATAACGCGTACATACATTTCACAATTTTTGTGGCCACAGTCTTTGGCCACGTTCTGACGAAGCGACAATGAACGAGATGCTTAATTACAGCCCTTGGCTTTCAATATTTGCCATGTACGTCTTACTCGCTTTCACAGGTTTAATCGCATGTCCATTCCTACTCCATTAAAATGCGACCAAAGACTACGGTTACAAATGTACATGTAATGCGTACCAAAAAAGGTTTTTTAAACTCGTACAACTGTACCGTGAGCTTTTTCACAATCCACGTTTCATCAAATTTCTCAGTATCGCACATGCCTATTTGCGTACAACTTTTACTGTATGAAAATACTTTTACAATTATGCATATTTTTTATTTTGATCAAAATACGTAACTTGGTACTAAATTTCCTTACCCTTTCTATTATCTTGCTTACAACATGCTCAAATAACAACAAACGACAACAAATAACAAGAAAATCTATAGAAAAAAAAATTTTCCAATCAACTAATTTTTATAAATCGATTAGTTAAAAATGAAAGAAAATTAGACAGCAAAATATAAAGTATTACTTTTAAAGACGATATTAACCTAGAAAGAGATAAAAATGACCCCTGTTATCAAAATTGGTAAAAGAAACTATGAGATGTAACTTTTAAAATACATAAACACATTTACACTAACACACACTCATACAATCTATCAGATTTTCTTATCTTAATTATGGCAACATAACGATAAGTACAACAATAGTAGTTTTCTTATTTGGTATCGCATGTCGAAAGGGCAAGTATCAGATTCCTTGTGCTTGCCCTGGTTGGATGCACACCAGGTGCGAACTTTATTTTTCCGACTGAGGGCACACTAAACGTCCAAATATTAAAAAAATCTCAAAATAGGTAACAATATATTTTCTTTAATTAATTACATTTAAGGTAGTAGTTCAGTAAAACGACTAGACGATAAATTTTTCTAAAATTTTGCGTGTGGCTTAAGTTTGCTATAGTTAATCACGAGTCCAAATTTGGAGATGCCTAGCCGTGTAGTTTCGAAGAGTTTTACTGTTGATCGTTCAACACGTGAGAGATACGAGAGCGCCTGGTTTGGGGTGGGATTCTAAACGAAATTATTCATAACTCCTAAACGAAACGATCAATCCTTTCAAAAAAACGATATGTTATAATTGATATTATAAATAACTAAACACCAAGTCTCAAGAAGCCTAGCCGTACAGTTTTTGTATTTTAGCTTTTTAAAGTTAAAAACTATCGTGTAGTTGCATGAGAGGGACAATGGCAGCTGTATAGTAAAGGCCGCATAACCTATGCATACTCTATAGTGTAGTATGTCACACGATATACCTAACTGAAGTATTACCGTAAGTACAATGCTACTTTGAAATTAAGGTATATTTGAAGATCGTTTTACTATGTATTCTTAATCACACGCACACATACACACACACTTATTTGTTTATTTATAAGAACACAGGAGTTATACAGTTTAAAATTCTTTGTTAAGAAAAAGGTAATACTATTCTTTAGAATTCATACTTTCAATATATTCAAAAAATTGTTATTGGCAACCGCTATTATTACTAATTCCTACACTATACGTCTCACTTAAATTTCGTGTAACTTCACCATTCTATACGTATGTATTATAAACTTTCTAGAGATTCCTCTAAGCCTACAAATGACTGGGCGAAAAAATACAGGTTCTTGAGTGGCTATCATTAAAGTTTGTCCATTTTTGACGTCCTGTAAAATTCTTTTAAAAAATCGAGTATTGGCTACAATAAGGTAGATGCCGTGATAGTCCTTTTACATATATTAATAAGATAGTAGCGTTCAATCCTGGTGAAACATTAAAAAAATTTTGTAAAGTAGATTTACCTACGAACATGTATTTTGCATTATATCCAAGCATTTCTATTTATTTATGTCTCTTCCATAGTCAATATTATTATAACTATTATTATTGAAATTATTATTATTTTTTTTAAATTATTATTATTATGACTATCTTTATTATTATATGAATATTATTCTGATTATTACTGATTCCTCCAATTAAAATAATTTATTAGACCAAACAGAACTCATCACGTCACACTAACGCTCCTCAAACTGCACGAATGTATTTGTAGCCTGAGAAAAAGGTGAATGCGGTGTTTTTCTCTAGTGTCACCAAAATCACTTTCAGGGAGCCTCCATCGCTGTTCACTGAAAAATATGTAAAGCCGTATTGACAGTACAACACTACCGAGTACGTTACAACTGCTTCATCAATTTAGTATCACTGCCGATTGTGCTGTACTTACTTTTGCGCTGACAGTTAGAAAAAAAGTATATTATAATGTATGTAGTAAGTGTGCATGTTAGTATTGTGTAAATAAGTTTTAATTAAAAGAGAAATAATTCTAACCGAAAATGTGTACTTTTGTTTGCCGTTTGTCAATGTTCATAAAATTTAGAAAAATTCATCCTATGCTCTGAAGGTTAATGTCGACATAGTTTTGAGGTTAGATTTTTCGTAAGCGTAAACGCTATGCAAATGTATAACGATATTGTCAATTCAGAAATAAATAAGGAGATTTGTAAATATACGATTTATACATACAAAAATTTAATCTCAAAACTATATCAACATTAACGTTTACAACGATAGATAAATTTTTCCAAATTTTATGCCAAAAAAACACGTTTCCGAATGAATTTGTGGCCTGAAAAGAAGTTGTTGCAAGTTCTGTCCTCTGCTGTTGCCAGAACCATTTTTGGTAAGTCTTTTTTACTGTACTTCACTCTTTGGCGTAGTCCAAGACTATTTATGTCCGTAAAATACACCCAAATTGCTTTAGCCAATATGTTATGCCTGAAGTGTATAATGTAATCTCAGAAAGCCGGTGTCAAGAGTCGACTAAAACTTTAAAGAATAAGTAACAGATGGTCAAATAGCAGCTTTTTTCCTCTTCATAAGGCGTTTTTATAACATCGAAGCGAGTAAGAAAAGTCTTTGATTGCATTAGGTCAACCGATAAGTAATCTTCTTGTGAGACTGCAAAAACAGTGGGTTAGAACGATGACGTTCAATATTTTTATTGTACACATTAAGAAATAACAATGTAACAGAACTATCCGTTATTCGCTGGCAAGTGTAATTAAGATTTTGGTACAATAAAAATACAAGTCAGCATAAAAAATAAACAAAATACTAAGTATAAATTGGACTCGGTAGGAGACTGCCTCAGCGTACGAACGTAGCGTCAACAGTATCCGTGCTGAGCAATGATTTTTTATAAGTTCTGTCTTAGCAATCGATCTTTAATATAAAGGAATAGTAATCGAGACGAAAAGAAAGTGTATAGGGGAAGAAATTGACTCAAAGATCTTGTAGTGAAAAAGTTAAGGAAGGAGAACAAGAGGTGTAAGTGAAAGTGTGGTTAGGTTCAAGGTTGGTTTGAATAAACCACAAGTGGTCGAGCTGCTAGCAAAGTGAATTTACAAGATGGCACCAAAAATAAACGCTAATAAGGAGAAGGAGAGAGAAGAAGGTGAAACTCTGCTCAAATCCAAGAACGGGGTAGACGAAAAGGATGGTCAATCAAAGGTGGAAAGCAAGAAACCATCGCAGAAAAGGGAGAGCATGAAAGAAAAAGTCACAAGATTAAAAAGTGACAGTGCTAAGGAGTACGAGAAAGGTAGAGAAAAACCAGTTGATACGAAGCAAACAACACTTGATGCGAGATTTAAGAAGGTATCGTTAAAGGATAAAAAAACAGAGAAGGCAAGGCCTAACACGACAGAAGAAGAGAGAGAAAGTAATAAACAGGCAGCTGTACGTATTAGAAGAAGAGATTAAAACATGCAAGTAGAAAGAGAATAGTATATGAAAGCTAAGCTGGAGTGCTTGAAAGCTATCAACAAGATGAAGCAAAACGTCATAAGGCTGGAAAAAGAAGCAGTTTACATAAAAAAGAGGGAGCTTAGAACTTCAGACAAACTGGAAAGGCTGGTGAAGTTGCTGGATAAAAAATTTTAGGTAAAGAAGAACACAGAGGTAGTGGCTGAGGACACAGCATCGAGATAGGCAGGTTCAACATTAGGAGGAGGTAGCAGCAAAGGAAGGTCGATAGCGTGTAGTGTAATATCAGATGAGAGTGGTAGGAGCCGATTGTCGGTAAGGCAAGTATTACAAGTTAAAAATTAGTCCAAGAAAGAGCAAGAGAGGAAAGAGCGAACAATGTTATGATAAGAGGGGGGCAAATAAGCGCACAAAACATAAAGGAATAGATTGTAGAATTGTTCACGAATATTGTACAGGTAAAAGTACATTTTAAATAAGAGAAGCAGAGGAATTAAGCAGTATTAGACATAAAGGGGACGGCTGGAAATTTTTAATAAGTGTAGGAAGAAAAGGGAAATGGTAAATAATAAAATTAGCATGAAGCAATGGGAAAAATACTTTAAAGAGTTACTGGAAGAGGTAAAAGTTAAATCAATAGGATCATGAGAAGGTACATAATATGTAGATGAGGGTAAAAAAATGCTTTTAAGCGAAAAAGAGGTCGATTAGTTGTTAGTCAGCTAAAAAAAAAGAAAGCAGCGGGGTATGATAGAATTCCAAATAAAGCAGTGTAGTTTCCAGGAGGAGAAGTTTTTAAAAATTAACAGAAATGGTTATAAAAGTATGGGAGGAAGAAAGGATACCAGAAGATGAAAAAACGGCTAAATGGTATCGTTACATAAAAAAGGAGATATAGACAATCCAAAGAATTACAGGGGAATTTCGCTTTTACTATCATCATATAAGATCCATACAGAGATTCTTATAAGTAAACTAGAGAGGAAAATGGAAAAAAAGGTACTACCAGAAGGCCAAGCAGGTTTTAGGAATCATAGGTCTACGATGGATAAAGTTTTGTATTCAACAATGTGATTTAGAGAGAAAAAGTTAGGGGTGAGAAAATGTATGCTCAATTTGTAGACTTTTCTGCTGCATTGGATACGGTCAATAGGGAAACTCTGTGGTATATCATGATTAAAAGAGCTTTAGTCTAAATTTAATTAATGAAATAAAAGAGTTGTACGTAGAAACTAAGGTTAGGATCAGGGATGAAAATAGTCTTTCTGAGGAATGGTGCATTACCAAGGGCTTAAGACAAGGTTGCTTGCTGAGTCCGGCTCTCTTCGGGTATTTACGTTGCAGAATTGGAGAAGGAACTGAAGAAAACAAACATTAGAGAGGTATAAATTAACAGTATTAGGATATGGTCACTAGCATTTGCAGACGACATAGTGCTGTTAGCTTTAAATAGGGAGTTCATGATAATTATGATAGATACTTTGAGAAGATGTTGCAAAAAAAAGGATTACTTATAAACTTTGAGAAGACTTAGATTCTGATTATCTGATTATTAATAATAAAGGTAAACGAAACAGGGAAAGTTGGATTTTTAAGGAAGGTAATATTTAAGAAGTTGAGACCTATAAATATATTAGTTTTACGTTTAACAGAAAGAGAGACTATTCACACCACATTTAAGAATTTAAAAAAAGGAATAATCACAGTTAGGAAAACGTGGGGTCCAGGTGAAAAAAAGTGCAAATAGGATTTAATAAGAAGGTTAATGTTATTTAATTATCTGGTTAAAAGCGTAATGAGTTATGGGGCAGAGATTTTCGGATAGAATAAAATAAAAGATTTTGAGAAAATTTAAATGATTTTCCTGCTCTGGGTATTAAGGAAATATCCCCTTTACTGACCAGATTCGCTGTAGAAAACTGTAGTACCAGCATAGATTTCAATGCGTTGTGTACATCATGTATATATGAGTTGTAACCTAGCTTTTTTTCTTGTTTTCTTCTTATATTATTAATTTTACATTCATTTTTCTTTTTATAAAACAAAATGAACTTAATCTTGACGTTATTTATTGAGATATTTATAGATGGCAAAAAATGCATACACCCATTAGATGCCATGTCAAATTGAAAGATACATTTTCATCAATCACTCGCTTCCAAAGCTGTGAACAGTCTTGAAATTTTAACTGGAGCTTTGTCTTGACACTCTTTACCTACATTTCAAATACCACAAAAATCTTGACATTATTATACATAAGGCGGAAACTCCCTTAAGGCTAGACTTCTGCACACCAAAGTATATAATTATAAAAAAAACTGGAATTTAAAAATGGGGGTACACTTTCGTTTAAGAGCTTTAAAGTTCGATCATAAAATTGCTAGGCAGAGGGAGGACAGGCTCACAAGGTTATGCTACAATAAGGCCTTCAAGGAGGAATCAGAAGTGAATGCGTACTTAGATAAGAAGAATATCAAGGGGTATGAGGATGAATCATGAGCAGCGTTGGCCGTGATGGTCTAAAGTTTACTGCCAACCACAACCTACAGAGCGCTTTTTTATCAGCGCCACTACCGGCCCGGCTGTGAACTATCGCTGATGTACACATTTGTATATATCTATATACAGTTCACAGCGATAGTTGACAGCTTGGCCGTTGGTTGCGCTGATAAAGAAGCTCTCCAAAGGTTGTGGTCGGCAGTAAACTTTTGACCATCGCGGCCAACGCTGATCATGAGCAAGCTCAACCGCCAGAGGGCAGCAGGACAAGATTCTACCTAGAGATATAGATACATTATTTGAACACGGTCTATCATATAGCTTCTCACCAACACACTTTCACTGTTACTTGTATGTGAGAGAGCGGGAGATTTTTAATTTAAAGGATGAATGAGCAAATTTCCATAGAGGACTATTATGATACTTTAAGTCATTTCAAGAAACTGCTAAAAGCAAAAATGTAAATAATTTTTATGAATTTTTTTATGAAACAATGTAAATAAACCATATTCAAATAATATATCTATGTATCTCTTGGTAGTATCTTGTCCTGCTGCCCTCTGGCGGTTGAGCTTGCTCATGATTCATCCTCATAGGGAATAATAAGGGGTATAGATTCAATGGGCAAGATATATAGGCGTAGAAGGAAATAGATAACCGGATTGTAGAAGCAAAATAAAAGAATCTAAATGTAATAGTACATACAAGGAGTTAAGACCTGTGTACAGGGCTAAATATGTAAACTAACACTATAACGGGGTGAATATATGTCATGTAGCGAGAGCACGTTGCGGTAATTTGGAAAGTGGAAACAAATATTGGTTAAGCATCGAGAAACGAATGTGCAAACTATTAAGAAAAAAGGAGGGAAGGCTAGAACATCTATTAAACGAGTGTGTGATAGTTCAAGAAAAAATGTTAAGGGAGACCACTGATAGAAAACTAGACATTATAAAAACTTTAAAAGATGCTCTTATAAAAATGCGAAAATTTGAAAAAAATAGACAGATTATACGACGCTGAAATGAAGAGATAAATAATAGTCCTTCTGATCGTGATGATTATTAGTTAACATGGATGTAATGTGATGTTGCATTGAAATAATTTAATGTTTGAATGAAATAAAAATGGAATAAAATTGTTAAACAGTTTAATTATAAGTTAAAAAATCGTCCAGTATTTTCTTTTTTCTTTGTAGGTAAGCGTGCAGTAAATAGTAAGGTGAAGCAATGTAATGTAAGAACCAAATAATTTAACAATATTAGCATGTAAGATAACCGAAACCAATGTAAATTTTTGTAATACCCATGCGTATAAAAAAACTAGAATAACTATTTAGTACTAAGACAACCATCACTGTAAAGACAGAGATGAGTAGAGAGATTGCTAACGCCAATACTACGATGCGAGACGACTTTTTGGCACTGATCGGAGCGCCCCGCCGCGGCCAGCCATCGAACCAGGCGCACATCTTACTACGCGTATCAAACAGCGTGAGCCTACGAAAAGAGGAGTGGATTCGCGTGGAAACGATTATATAGGCGCACATTTTGAAGAGACATGGAAGGGGTACACCAAATGTATGCCTACGAGAAGAGGAGTGGAAATGATGACTATAGCTATAAAGCTGAGAGCGCGAAGCCAAAGCAAGCGACGACACGAGTTTTTCTCTTTTGACTGTAACCAAGTATATCCTATATATATTGAACTGACGTTAGCTCCCGCTCTTTTTTCTTTTTCTCCTACTTTTAATACTTATTTTGAAATTCAGTATTATTTTTTTAAAAAATTTCAGCTATTTTTTTAAAGATGGCAGTTCAGTTATAATCCCTAATTTATTTTTTTTCCTCATAATTGTTATGAACTGTAGGACAAGCTCCGTAAGTTATTAATGAACATAAGTGACTTTAAGATTGCCTCTTACATTAGATGTTTATAATATCTTGTGAGTTTTAAAATGTACGAATTATACTTACATCCTAAGAAATTTATTTTATTATTATGAAATCGCGAAATGGCCTTGCCAACAAGAAGTATCAACTAACTAAATTATTAAGTAGTTTTAGAATACAAAATATATTTATTTCAACGTATCAAAAAAAAAAGTTGGCAACATTATTTATAAATTTAAATAAAACATAACTAAAAGAAATTTAACCAGAATGATGAACTTCCAATCCCGTGATAGCAAGACAATTCAAACGGCGGCATAAGCATCGATCAACTTAGCTATCAAAACTTCGGTCCTCGGCAATCTTAAAGTCACTTATGTTCATTAATAACCTACGGAACTTGTCCTACAGTTCATAACAATTATGAGGAAAAAAAATAAATAAGGGATTATAACTGAACTGCCATCTTTAAAAAAATAGCTGAAATTTTTTTTAAAAATAATACTGAATTTCAAAATAAGTATTAAAAGAAGGAGAAAAAGAAAAAAGAGCGGGAGCTAAAGTCAGTTCAATATATATAGGATATACTCGGTTACAGTCAAAAGAGAAAAACTCGTGTTTTCGCTTGCTTTGGCTGCGCGCTCTCAGCTTTATAGCTATAGTCATCATTTCCACTCCTCTCCTTGTAGGCACACATTTGGTGTACCCCTTCCACGTCTCTTCAAAATGTGCGCCTATATAATCGTTTCCACGCGAATCCACTTTTCTTTTCGTAGGCGCACGCTGTTTGATACGTGTAGTAAGATGTGCGCCCGGTTCAACGGCTGGCCGCGGCGGGGCGCTCCGATCAGTGCCAAAAAGTCGTCTCGCATCATAGCATTGGCGTTAGCAATCTCTCTACTCATCTCTGGTTAAGAGTTCGTTTTTTGGACCATTTGGTTGAAAACAAAAAAAATACAATACAATACACAATACTAAGTGTGAGTTAAAAGTCTTACCTGTAAATTTAGTAAGTTTAAAATTTCTGCAGTCAATTAATTCAAGGAATTTTACAAATACATTTTAGATGTAATGAAAGAGTTTGTTAGTAACAATAATAATGTCGGTATGCACTTTTTGGATTTGACAGTCAAGAGGCAAGTAGTTCTATTCATCTATTTATACATACACACACACATTCATGTACATACATACTTATAACGTACGTACATGTGTTCTTACATTGAGGCTGACTACATCACAAGCAGCATAATAGGATGCAACTCTTATTTCCAGTAGAGGCGTTGTTATCCAATTGAATATGATTATGATATGTACGGTTTTGTGAGTGAGTGTGCACACAAAAGATCACCTTAAAGCTAATATTTACTATGATAATGATAAGTGGCACCCTCAAAAAAGGTCATGTTTGTCATTTGAGAGGTCATTTGGCATATAGCTATGTCTCTACGGCAATGACTTACGAGACTGAACGGATAACATTCAAAGGTAATCAATAGATTCATTTATCCTCCAAAAACGTACATATACTCTACTACAAGAGTTTCAATCGATTTTCTTATTTCCCTTAATTACATATCAAATACGTATGTATAGAAGCACAACGTACTCATGTAAGATCCACTTGCTTTATAAGCTTGTATACATTCTTATTAATATCTTGGATGAATGTGACTTATAAAATTTGCTTAATTTTATAGTAGGGTTCGTCTGCATTAACGCAGGGTGTAACAAGGGTATCTTAAAGTAAAAAGATGTAAATCTGTGCATGTAAAAAATATACAAACAAATAAAGAGTAAATACCATTCACAGTCATAAGAAATCTGTTGAAAGACTTATGAAATAAACTAGCCTGTTACAGTGAGGAGGCCTAATATTAATTTGTTTCGTTGAACGTACTTGCTTTTAAAGAGCAAATAAAAATAGCTGTATCCTATCAAAACAGAAAGGAGATGCTAAATTAAAAGTTTTACTATGATGCGTTTTAAATGAAGGAAAAATTTTGCTCTGTTCAATTGACGGCATACGTTAAATAATAAATAAAAATAACATAACTCAAATACTATTAACGTAAAACTTTAATCGTATGTACTTACCTGGTTTACATTATTGTGGTGCGTTTTGTATTCTGCTACCAAATATATGAATAACTGCTTTACATTCCAATTAAACAAAGAGGTTAAATGTGTTTGTGTTAAGAAAATTATGTTTATTGATTAATCATGATTCACGTGATGTTTTACACTCTTATCATCTTTTAACTAGAATGATACACATTACGAAAATAATATAGAATAATATTGTTTAAAATACGTAGACGGTATCACATAAAGTTTTCGATAGAGATAATGCTACACATTTTTTTTTTTTAGTTGTAAGCAAAACTTCAATTTGAAATTTTTGTTTTACAGTCAGTCAGCATATTATAAAATGGGATCATTTAAATATTTTTAGACTGCATGTTGTGTACTACATGATCTTGATTTTTTTTAAATTTTTTAAAACTTAAAAATAAATTTTTTTAATATATTGTATTTAAATTGTTAGACGTATAGAAATCAGTAGCAAAAAAAGAAGGAATAGTAAAACCTAGTAAGTGAATAGCATTAGTCGGCAATTTACACTTATTAAAAGTAAAAACTGATTATTCAGTAACACCTTTCTCGGTCCATACCTTATTGTACACATCCACTTTATCACTTGCACTTTCATAGTGCTTATCGATACCTCTCATGGAATTCTCTTATTCAAGACAACATCAACAAATTAAAATAGTTTTGATTTTTGTTAGGAGGCGTCGATGTACTATATGATGTGGCATCGCGTTTATGATTTAGCAGAGTATACTGATAACACTTCTCTTATATATACAAATATATGTTTTAACACACTTTACTAGAAATGGACAAAGCTAAAGATCTGTTGATAACATAAAATCATAATTAGAAAAAGAGCAGAATAATAAATAATTTCAAAAAATTTAAGGTATTATTGTATTGAAAAAAATTAAATATCATTTTTAGTAATTTATATGTTTACGCTTCAATACATTCCGTGTATTAGCAAAAGTTTATATTTGAAAGACAGATTTACTTTA